>NC_092737.1:19144498-19326998 GCF_047496885.1 Scyliorhinus torazame
GTGAGTGAAGCGAGGGTGAGTGAAGCGAGGGAGAGTGAAGCGAGGGAGAGTGAAGCGAGGGTGGGTGAAGCGAGGGAGAGTGATGCGAGGGTGAGTGAAGCGAGGGTGAAGCGAGGGTGAATGAAGCGAGGGTGAGTGAAGCGAGGGTGAGTGAAGCGAGGGAGAGTGAAGCGAGGGTGAGTGAAGCGAGGGTGAGTGAAGCGAGGGTGAAGCGAGGGTGAATGAAGCGAGGGTGAATAAAGCGAGGGAGAGTGAAGCGAGGGTGAATTAAGCGAGGGTGAAGCGAGGGTGAATGAAGCGAGGGTGAGTGAAGCGAGGGAGAGTGAAGCGAGGGTTGGTGAAGCGAGGGTGGGTGAAGCGAGGGTGAATTAAGCGAGGGTGGGTGAAGCGAGGGTGAATTAAGCGAGGGTGAGTGAAGCGAGGGTGAGTGAAGCGAGGGTGAATGAAGCGAGGGAGAGTGAAGCGAGGGTGAATGTTAGTGAAGCGAGGGTGAATTAAGCGAGGGTGGGTGAAGCGAGGGTGAGGGTTAGTGAAGCGAGGGTGAGGGTTAGTGAAGCGAGGGTGAATTAAGCGAGGGAGGGTGAAGCGAGGGTGAGTGAAGCGAGGGTGGGTGAAGCGAGGGTGAGTGAAGCGAGGGTGGGTGAAGCGAGGGAGAGTGAAGCGAGGGAGAGTGAAGCGAGGGTGAGTGAAGCAAGGGTGAGTGAAGCGAGGGTGAAGCGAGGGTGAGTGAAGCGAGGGAGAGTGAAGCGAGGGTGAATTAAGCGAGGGTGGGTGAAGCGAGGGTGGGTGAAGCGAGGGTGAGTGAAGCGAGGGTGGGTGAAGCGAGGGAGAGTGAAGCGAGGGTGAAGCGAGGGTGAGTGAGCCGAGGGAGAGTGAGGCGAGGGAGAGTGAAGCGAGGGTGAGTGAAGCGAGGGTTGGTGAAGCGAGGGTGAGTGAAGCGAGGGAGAGTGAAGCGAGGGAGAGTGAAGCGAGGGTGAGTGAAGCGAGGGTGAAGCGAGGGTGAGTGAAGCGAGGGAGAGTGAAGCGACGGTGAGTGAAGCGAGGGTGGGTGAAGCGAGGGTGGGTGAAGCGAGGGAGAGTGAAGCGAGGGTGGGTGAAGCGAGGGTGGGTGAAGCGAGGGAGAGTGAAGCGAGGGTGAGTGAAGCGAGGGAGAGTGAAGCGAGGGAGAGTGAAGCGAGGGTGAAGCGAGGGAGAGTGAAGCGAGGGAGAGTGAAGCGAGGGTGAAGCGAGGGTGAGTGAAGCGAGGGTGGGTGAAGCGAGGGTGGGTGAAGCGAGGGTGAGTGAAGCGAGGGTGGGTGAAGCGAGGGTGAGTGAAGCGAGGGTGAAGCGAGGGTGAGTGAAGCGAGGGTGAAGCGAGGGAGAGTGAAGCGAGGGTGGGTGAAGCGAGGAAGAGTGAAGCGAGGGTGAAGCGAGGGTGAGTGAAGCGAGGGTTGGTGAAGCGAGGGTGAGTGAAGCGAGGGTGGGTGAAGCGAGGGTGGGTGAAGCAAGGGTGGGTGAAGCGAGGGTGGGTGAAGCGAGGGAGAGTGAAGCGAGGGTGAAGCGAGGGTGAGTGAAGCGAGGGAGAGTGAAGCGAGGGAGAGTGAAGCGAGGGTGAAGCGAGGGTGGGTGAAGCGAGGGAGAGTGAAGCGAGGGTGGATGAAGCGAGGGAGAGTGAAGCGAGGGTGAGTGAAGCGAGGGTGAAGCGAGGGTGAGTGAAGCTAGGGAGAGTGAAGCGAGGGAGAGTGAAGCGAGGGTGAAGCGAGGGTGGGTGAAGCGAGGGTGGGTGAAGCGAGGGTGAGTGAAGCGAGGGTGAAGCGAGGGTGAGTGAAGCGAGGGTGGGTGAAGTGAGGGAGAGTGAAGCGAGGGAGAGTGAAGCGAGGGTGGGTGAAGCGAGGGTGAAGCGATGGTGAGTGAAGCGAGGGAGAGTGAAGCGAGGGTGAGTGAAGCGAGGGTGAAGCGAGGGAGAGTGAAGCGAGGGTGAAGCGAGGGAGAGTGAAGCGAGGGTGAGTGAAGCGAGGGTGGGTGAAGCGAGGGAGAGTGAAGTGAGGGTGAAGCGAGGGTGAATGAAGCGAGGGTGAAGCGAGGGAGAGTGAAGCGAGGGAGAGTGAAGCGAGGGTGGGTGAAGCGAGGGAGAGTGAAGCGAGGGTGAGTGAAGCGAGGGTGAAGCGAGGGTGAATGAAGCGAGGGTGAGTGAAGCGAGGGTGAGTGAAGCGAGGGAGAGTGAAGCGAGGGTGAGTGAAGCGAGGGTGAGTGAAGCGAGGGTGAAGCGAGGGTGAATGAAGCGAGGGTGAATAAAGCGAGGGAGAGTGAAGCGAGGGTGAATTAAGCGAGGGTGAAGCGAGGGTGAATGAAGCGAGGGTGAGTGAAGCGAGGGAGAGTGAAGCGAGGGTTGGTGAAGCGAGGGTGGGTGAAGCGAGGGTGAATTAAGCGAGGGTGGGTGAAGCGAGGGTGAATTAAGCGAGGGTGAGTGAAGCGAGGGTGAGTGAAGCGAGGGTGAATTAAGCGAGGGTGAGTGAAGCGAGGGTGAGGGTTAGTGAAGCGAGGGTGAATTAAGCGAGGGTGGGTGAAGCGAGGGTGAGGGTTAGTGAAGCGAGGGTGAGGGTTAGTGAAGCGAGGGTGAATTAAGCGAGGGAGGGTGAAGCGAGGGTGAGTGAAGCGAGGGTGGGTGAAGCGAGGGTGAGTGAAGCGAGGGTGGGTGAAGCGAGGGAGAGTGAAGCGAGGGAGAGTGAAGCGAGGGAGAGTGAAGCGAGGGTGAGTGAAGCGAGGGTGAAGCGAGGGTGAGTGAAGCGAGGGAGAGTGAAGCGAGGGTGAATTAAGCGAGGGTGGGTGAAGCGAGGGTGGGTGAAGCGAGGGTGGGTGAAGCGAGGGAGAGTGAAGCGAGGGTGAAGCGAGGGTGAGTGAGGCGAGGGAGAGTGAAGCGAGGGTGAGTGAAGCGAGGGTGAGTGAAGCGAGGGTTGGTGAAGCGAGGGTGAGTGAAGCGAGGGTGACTGAAGCGAGGGTGGGTGAAGCGAGGGTGGGTGAAGCGAGGGTGGGTAAAGCGAGGGTGGGTGAAGCGAGGGAGAGTGAAGCGAGGGTGAAGCGAGGGAGAGTGAAGCGAGGGTGAAGCGAGGGAGAGTGAAGCGAGGGTGAAGCGAGGGTGGGTGAAGCGAGGGAGAGTGAAGCGAGGGTGAGTGAAGCGAGGGAGAGTGAAGCGAGGGAGAGTGAAGCGAGGGTGAAGCGAGGGAGAGTGAAGCGAGGGTGAGTGAAGCGAGGGAGAGTGAAGCGAGGGTGAAGCGAGGGAGAGTGAAGCGAGGGTGAGTGAAGCGAGGGTGAGTGAAGCGAGGGAGAGTGAAGCGAGGGTGAAGCGAGGGTGGGTGAAGCGAGGGAGAGTGAAGCGAGGGTGAGTGAAGCGAGGGAGAGTGAAGCGAGGGAGAGTGAAGCGAGGGTGAAGCGAGGGAGAGTGAAGCGAGGGTGGGTGAAGCGAGGGTGAGTGAAGCGAGGGTGAAGCGAGGGTGAGTGAAGCGAGGGTGAAGCGAGTGAGAGTGAAGCGAGGGTGGGTGAAGCGAGGGAGAATGAAGCGAGGGTGAAGCGAGGGTGAGTGAAGCGAGGGTTGGTGAAGCGAGGGTGAGTGAAGCGAGGGTGGGTGAAGCGAGGGTGGGTGAAGCGAGGGAGAGTGAAGCGAGGGTGGATGAAGCGAGGGAGAGTGAAGCGAGGGTGAGTGAAGCGAGGGTGAAGCGAGGGTGAGTGAAGCGAGGGTGAAGCGAGGGTGGGTGAAGCGAGGGTGGGTGAAGCGAGGGTGAGTGAAGCGAGGGTGAAGCGAGGGTGAGTGAAGCAAGGGTGGGTGAAGCGAGGGAGAGTGAAGCGAGGGTGGGTGAAGCGAGGGAGAGTGAAGCGAGTGTGGGTGAAGTGAGGGAGAGTGAAGCGAGGGTGGGTGAAGCGAGGGAGAGTGAAGCGAGGGAGAGTGAAGCGAGGGTGAAGCGAGGGTGGGTGAAGCGAGGGTGGGTGAAGCGAGGGTGAGTGAAGCGAGGGTGAAGCGAGGGTGAGTGAAGCGAGGGTGGGTGAAGCGAGGGAGAGTGAAGCGAGGGTGGGTGAAGCGAGGGTGAAGCGAGGGTGAGTGAAGCGAGGGTGGGTGAAGCGAGGGTGAAGCGAGGGTGAGTGAAGCGAGGGTGAAGCGAGGGAGAGTGAAGCAAGGGAGAGTGAAGCGAGGGTGGGTGAAGCGAGGGAGAGTGAAGCGAGGGTGGGTGAAGCGAGGGTGAAGCGAGGGTGAGTGAAGCGAGGGTGAAGCGAGGGAGAGTGAAGCAAGGGAGAGTGAAGCGAGGGTGGGTGAAGCGAGGGAGAGTGAAGCGAGGGTGGGTGAAGCGAGGGTGAAGCGAGGGTGAGTGAAGCGAGGGAGAGTGAAGCGAGGGTGAGTGAAGCAAGGGTGGGTGAAGCGAGGGAGAGTGAAGCGAGGGTGAAGCGAGAGTGAATGAAGCGAGGGTGAAGCGAGGGAGAGTGAAGCGAGGGAGAGTGAAGCGAGGGTGGGTGAAGCGAGGGAGAGTGAAGCGAGGGTGAGTGATGCGAGGGTGGAGCGAGGGTGAATGAAGCGAGGGTGAATGAAGCGAGGGAGAGTGAAGCAAGGGTGAAGCGAGGGAGAGTGAAGCGAGGGAGAGTGAAGCGAGGGTGAGTGAAGCGAGGGTGAGTGAAGCGAGGGAGAGTGAAGCGAGGGTGAGTGAAGCGAGGGTGAAGCGAGGGTGAATGAAGCGAGGGTGGGTGAAGCGAGGGTGAAGCGAGGGTGAGTGAAGCGAGGGTGAATAAAGCGAGGGAGAGTGAAGCGAGGGTGAGTGAAGCGAGGGTGAATTAAGCGAGGGTGGGTGAAGCGAGGGTGAAGCGAGGGAGGGTGAAGCGAGGGAGAGTGAAGCGAGGGAGAGTGAAGCGAGGGTGAATTAAGCGAGGGTGAGTGAAGCGAGGGAGAGTGAAGCGAGGGAGAGTGAAGCGAGGGAGAGTGAAGCGAGGGTGAGTGAAGCGAGGGTGAGTGAAGCGAGGGAGAGTGAAGCGAGGGTGAGTGAAGCGAGGGTGAAGCGAGGGTGAATGAAGCGAGGGTGGGTGAAGCGAGGGTGAAGCGAGGGTGAGTGAAGCGAGGGTGAATAAAGCGAGGGAGAGTGAAGCGAGGGTGAGTGAAGCGAGGGTGAATTAAGCGAGGGTGGGTGAAGCGAGGGTGAAGCGAGGGAGGGTGAAGCGAGGGAGAGTGAAGCGAGGGAGAGTGAAGCGAGGGTGAATTAAGCGAGGGTGAGTGAAGCGAGGGAGAGTGAAGCGAGGGAGAGTGAAGCGAGGGTGAATTAAGCGAGGGTGAGTGAAGCGAGGGAGAGTGAAGCGAGGGTGAGTGAAGCGAGGGTGAAGCGAGGGTGAATGAAGCGAGGGTGAATGAAGCGAGGGAGAGTGAAGCGAGGGTGAAGCGAGGGAGAGTGAAGCGAGGGAGAGTGAAGCGAGGGTGAATTAAGCGAGGGTGAGTGAAGCGAGGGAGAGTGACGCGAGGGAGAGTGAAGCGAGGGTGAATTAAGCGAGGGTGAAGCGAGGGTGAATGAAGCGAGGGTGAATTAAGCGAGGGTGAATTAAGCGAGGGTGAATGAAGCGAGGGTGAATTAAGCGAGGGTGGGTGAAGCGAGGGTGAATTAAGCGAGGGTGAATGAAGCGAGGGTGAATGAAGCGAGGGAGAGTGAAGCGAGGGTGAAGCGAGGGAGAGTGAAGCGAGGGAGAGTGAAGCGAGGGTGAATTAAGCGAGGGTGAGTGAAGCGAGGGAGAGTGAAGCGAGGGAGAGTGAAGCGAGGGTGAATTAAGCGAGGGTGAATGAAGCGAGGGTGAATTAAGCGAGGGTGTGTGAAGCGAGGGTGAATTAAGCGAGGGTGAATTAAGCGAGGGAGAGTGAAGCGAGGGAGAGTGAAGCGAGGGTGAATTAAGCGAGGGAGAGTGAAGCGAGGGTGAATTAAGCGAGGGTGAATTAAGCGAGGGTGAATTAAGCGAGGGTGGGTGAAGCGAGGGTGAGTGAAGCAAGGGTGAATTAAGCGAGGGAGAGTGAAGCGAGGGTGAATTAAGCGAGGGTGAATGAAGCGAGGGAGAGTGAAGCGAGGGTGGGTGAAGCAAGGGTGAGGGTGAGTGAAGCGAGGGTGAGGGTGAGTGAAGCGAGGTAGGTGCGGATCGCTCACAACACTCACTGTGAGAGCCGTGAGCTCCCTCAGTGTCCAGAGGGTCAATATTTATTCTGTGTTGACCGTTTGAAGTTGATGACAGTTCCATTAATATATAAATGATTCCAGCATTTTCTATACCTCGCTCTGAAATATTCGGTGCGTGTTAAACGTATTTAATCTTACTCATGGGGTCACGGTTAGTGAACAAGCCCCGAGGTCAACCTTGCCGTCCGCGAGGTGAAGGAGGTAGTGCGGCCTACTCACAGGTCAAGGCTCTGATTGTGGCCTGTACGTTCCTATCCAGCCCCCTATAACCTTTGACTCGCTTCAATTACCTCGTCGGGGAACTGACGTCCCTGACCCTCTGAGGGCAAAATAGTCCCCTCCTCAGAGGCATGAGATTTATGCCTCGTTTCTAGATTTGCCTTTGAACGGGGGAACTAAGGCCTATTTCAGAGAAGCAAAAATTTAAAACAATCTGCTGGGAAAACTCCTGGCTGCATCAGTGGAGACTGAAACGAGAGTCCATGTTTCGGGTCCAAGAGCACAGCGGGCCAGGCATCAGGGCTGCTCACCCGCGCTCGTCTTTGAATGCGCGGCTGAGCTCCAAAGCCTGGCGCCCACCCACACCCCGTGGCTGCCTAAGATTTGCTTCGAGGCAGCACGGGGGCGCAGTGGGTTAGCCCCGCTGCCTCACGGCGCCGAGGTCCCGGGTTCGATCCCGGCTCTGGGTCACGGTCCGTGTGGAGTTCGCACATTCTCCCCGTGTCTGCGTGGGTTTCGCCCATACAGCCCAAAGATGCGCAGGTTAGGTGGATTGGCCACGCTAAATTGCCCCTTAATTGGACAAAACGAATTGGGTACTCGAAATTTAAAAAAATAGAAAATAAAAAATAAAAAATATTTGCTTCGGGGGTCAGTGGGCTTGTCACAATCGCACGGTTCCCAACATCGCCCCGCTGCCCGCACCCCCACCCCGCCCACATAAGGAGGGGCGTTTTGTGAGGGCCACGAAGAATCCAGCACGAGTTTCAAGGATACAAAGAAATAACATTTATTTACAATAACGTATATATACATGATGTGGAGATGCCGGAGTTGGACTGGGGTGAGCACAGTAAGAAGTCTTACAACACCAGGGTAAAGCCCAACAGGTTTGTTTCGATGTCACTCGCTTTCGGAGCGCTGTTCGGAGGTGTGAATTGTGTCAAGCCAGGACAGTTGGTAGGATTTCGCAGGCCACATGGTGGGGGGGGGGTGAATGTAATGCGACATGAATCCCAGGTCCCGGTTGAGGCCGCACTCATGTGTGCGGAACTTGGCTATAAGTTTCTGCTCGGCGATTCTGCGTTGTCGCGGGTCCTGAAGGCCGCCTTGGAGAACGCTTACCCGGAGATCAGAGGCTGAATGCCCTTGACTGCTGAAGTGTTCCCCGACTGGAAGGGAACATTCCTGCCTGGTGATTGTCGCGCGATGTCCGTTCATTCGTTGTCGCAGCGCCTGCATGGTCTCGCCAATGTACCGCGCTTCGGGACATCCTTTCCTGCAGCGTATGAGGTAGACAACGTTGGCCGAGTCGCACGAGTATGTACCGCGTACCTGGTGGGTGGTGTTCTCACGTGTAATGGAGCAGTGCTCCGAAAGCTAGTGACATCGAAACAAACCTGTTGGACTTTAACCTGGTGTTGTAAAACTTCTTAATATATATATACACAGCAGCAGCAACTTCCCTTGCTACACACTCCTTCCTGCTGGTTCCAAACTGGCCAGCTTTATTTATACAGGGAGTCTGCTAATGATTTCCCCGCCCCCCTCATTGGGGAAGCTCATACTCCCACAGGATTGTGGGATTGTCATTAGTCCCCAGCCAATGGTAAGCAGGCAGGTTATAACAGGGCGCAAAGGGAGCCCTGTAAATCGTGTCAAGGCGGGCGTGGAGAGAGGGAAAGGGAGGCACAGACAGAGTGCACAGAGAGAGTGAGAGAGGAGAGAGAGAAAAACGCAAACAGAGATTCAGGAACAGAGGGGGACAGACAGAAAGAGAGACGTAAGGAGAGAGAGGGAGAGATCCACAGACTAAGGAAGGGAGAGTTCAACACTGCGCAGGTAGAGAAGAGAGTCAGGGAGACAAAAAGATAGAGGCACAGAGGGAAATTCAGTTGAGACAAAGAGCCAGTGTCTCTGATGCCGAGTCCCTCCCATCAGCTCAGTGTTCTTTCCTCTTCTTTCAGGGGCTGATAAAGGGAGGATGCCTAAGTCATTCAAGGTCACACTTCCTGAATAAGCTATTTATATCGTGTAAAAAGGAACTGTTTTGTAATACTGTGGGGCCGTGAATCACACAGCAATCCAAACTCAGAGTTCTGCAACTCTCTCTCACAGTTGCCTCCCCTTTGACCCTGTCGCTCACGCCCTCTCCCCTTTGACCTCAGACATTTTCCACTCCGACACACTGAGTGGGTCACTGGGAAATAAGGTGCTAGGACGGTGATGAGGGTGGGGCAGCGGTTCCTGACTCTCAAGCCGAAGCTGGCCTCCATGTTGCAAAGCCCAACCAGTTCGCAAATGTCTTTTTTGAGACCTGCCACAATTAAACAGCCTGGTTTGGTAACTCCCTCTGCTGTGCCCCCATCAAACTCTCCCAGGTCAGGTACAGCACGGGGTTAGATACAGAGTAAAGCTCCCTCTACACTGTCCCCATCAAACACTCCCAGGACAGGTACAGCATGGGGTTAGATACAGAGTAAAGCTCCCTCTACACTGTCCCCATCAAACACTCCCAGGACAGATACAGCACAGGGTTAGATACAGAGTAAAGCTCCCTCTACACTGTCCCCATCAAACACTCCCAGGACAGGTACAGCACGGGGTTAGATACAGAGTAAAGCTCCCTCTACACTGTCCCCATCAAGCACTCCCAGGACAGGTACAGCACGGGGTTAGATACAGAGTAAAGCTCCCTCTACACTGTCCCCATCAAACACTCCCAGGACAGGTACAGCACGGGGTTAGATACAGAGTAAAGCTCCCTCTACACTGTCCCCATCAAACACTCCCAGGACAGGTACAGTACGGGGTTAGATACAGACTAAAGCTCCCTCTACACTGCCCCCATCAAACTCTCCCAGGACAGGTTCAGCACGGGGTTAGATACAGAGTAAAGCTCCCTCAACACTGTCCCCATCAAACACTCCCAGGACAGGTACAGCACGGGGTTAGATAGAGAGTAAGGCTCCCTCTACACTGTCCCCATCAAACACTCCCAGGACAGGTACAGCACGGGGTTAGATACAGAGTAAAGCTCCCTCTACACTGTCCCCATCAAACACTCCCAGGACAGGTACAGTAAGGGGTTAGATACAGAGTAAAGCTCCCTCTACACTGTCCCCATCAAACACTCCCAGGACAGGTACAGCACGGGGTTAGATACAGAGTAAAGCTCCCTCTACACTGTCCCCATCAAACACTCCCAGGACAGGTACAGCACAGGGTTAGACACAGAGTAAAGCTCCCTCTACACTGTCCCCATCAAACACTCCCAGGTCAGGTACAGCACGGGGTTGGATATAGAGTAAAGCTCCCTCTACACTGTCCCCATCAAACACTCCCAGGACAGGTACAGCACGGGGTTAGATACAGAGTAAAGCTCCCTCTACACTGTCCCCATCAAACACTCACAGGACAGGTACAGCTCGGGGTTAGACACAGAGGAAAGCTCCCCCTACACCAAAATCACTTTATGTGGGTAAGCTCCAAAATCATTTGACATGGGTGGCCCCAAAATCACTTTGAACAGGTAGGCCCTAAAATCGTTTCCAATTGTAGACCCTAAAATCACTTCACATTGGTCAACCCTAAAATCACTTCCAGTAGGTAGGCCCCAAAATCACTTTGAATAGTGGCTCCAAAACCACTTTGAATAGGTAGGCCCCAAAATCACTCCCAATATGTAAGGTCCTCGAATTGCTGTCAATAAGTACTCCCTAAAAGCACGTCATGTGTGTAGGCCCCAAATCCTTTTGCTTAGGTAGGCCCTAAACCCACCAACACAGAGAGAAGAGACTTTAACCACTGCACTCAGCCAGAATTGGAGATTCGAATTAGCGGCTCCTGAGGGAAAAGACTTTGACTTCCTGTGACCTGGCGTGAATGGCCCCTGTGTACTCCTCGGCAAACCTGCGTGAGATGGAAATCAGTTGTCCAAGGGTGGTGACCGGATTTGTGTATTTACCTCGCTACATGCAAACGTATGCAAATCCCAACTACCTCTGACCACCAACAATAACATCGTTTTTGGGACACAGTCAGTGGTTCGGAGATACAATGTGCGGCGGGAGCCTAACCTGGGACCAGGGAGGTTACTTGGCGTCTAAGATCCTCACCACTGGGGGCTTTCCTCACCCCATGTCTGGGTCTTTTGTAGACTAACCAATGGGGATTGACTGGTCAACAGTTACTCACGCCCATTCTCTGTATCTACGAGAATCCAGAGATCTGGAAAGGTCAAAGGTTACGGCAGAGAAGGAGTCCATTCAGGCCATCTGGGGAAAATGTAACGGTACCGTAGCAATGATGAATTCCAGTCCCCTGCTGGGCCCATTGGTCACGGAAGGCCTCGAAAATGCCAATCGGCATCGTGTGCCGCCTCTCCAAGGACACCCCCGCCCAATGCCGCCTGGACCTGTTAGTGGCCAACTTGGCCAGGCCCAGGATGTAGGCTTGCGAGGAGATCCTCCTCTGTCCTCGCGATGCCCCTCCTCCACCCCCTCCCCTGCCCACCCCCCCCACCCCTCTGAGGTCCTCACCCCAGACCCCGCCCGCAGGGCCTCTTTGCCAATGAACAGCCTAGCAACGGAACCATCCCTCACCCGCCAATCCGCGTGCATCCGCACCCACCGCCTGCCTTAAAGGCTCGCTCAGCGCCAGCCCGTGACTGTGTGGCTGCTCGAACGTCGAGAAGGGGTACGAGGCAGCCACACCCTCTATCCAGCGCCGCCCTGGTGCCCTCCGATTGCGTGCCACCTGCTCTGGCCGGCGAACAGGCAGAATGGAAAGGCACTGGCTGGGATTTTCCAGGCCCACCAGTGGGCCTTTTCCGCTCCCACCAGAGGGATCGCCGGAGGGATTATCCATGCCGGACAGAGGGGCTGGTTGGGTTTTCCGGTCCCACCAATGGGATTCTCCAGGCCCGCCGATGGAGCCAGGGCTGACCCTCCCCGTCCTGTTCCCCCCCCCCAAGTTTTTAGGTGTCCAGATCACCAACAGCCTGTCCTGGTCCCCCCATGCCGACACTATAGTTAAGAAAGCCCACCAACGACTCTACTTTCTCAGAAGACTAAGGAAATTTGGCATGTCAGCTACGACCCTCACCAACTTCTACAGATGCACCATAGAAAGCATTCTTTCTGGTTGTATCACAGCTTGGTATGGATCCTGCGCTGCCCAAGACCGCAGGAAACTACAAAAGGCCGTGAATGTAGCCCAGTCCATCACGCAAACCAGCCTCCCATCCATCGACTCTGTCCACAATTCCCGCTGCCTCGGAAAGGCAGCCAGCATAATTAAGGACCCCACGCACCCCAGACATACTCTCTTCCACCTTCTTCCGTCAGGAAAAAGGTACCAAAGTTTGAGGTCACGTATCAACCGACTCAAGAACAGCTTCTTCCCGACTGTCATCAGACTTGAATGGACCTACCTCGTATTAAGTTGATCTTTTCTCTACACCTTGCTATAACTGTAACACTATATTCTGCAGCCTCTCCTTCATTCCCTATGTACGGTATGCATTGTTTGTACAGCATGCAAGAAACAATACTTTTCACTGTGTACTAATACATCTGACAATAATAAAGGCACTGGACAAACTATACACAGTTATAAACAACTACGAAACAGAACACCTGGAGGCCTTGTTCATCGTGGCCGGAGACTTCAACAAGGCCAACCTCAAGAGTGTACTGCCAAAATTCCACCAGCACATCTGTCCCACCAGGGGCGACAACACTCTTGACCACTGCTACTCAAAAATCAAGGGCGCCTACCGTTCCATCCCCCGACCGCACTTTGGGAACTCAGACCATAAGACGGTGCTCCTTCTCCCAGCATACAAGCAGAAACTCAAGCGGGAGAATCCAGCTAAGAAGGTTGTGCAGTGCTGGTCCGAGGAGACAGAAGAGCTCTTACGTGACTGCTTAGAGACAGTGGACTGGTCCATATTTAAGAACTCAGCGACCAACTTAAATGAGTATGCCACCACCGTCACAAACTTCATCAGCAAATGTGTGGACGACTGCGTGCCAAAGCAATACGTGCGTTCCCCAACCGGAAACCATGGCTCAATCGCGAGATTGACTCCCTACTGAAGGACGTTCTGAGGCGTTCAAGGCAGACGACCCTGACCTATACAAGAAATCCAGGTACGACCTCCGCAAAGCCATCCAAGATGCCAAGAGAGAATATTAAACCAAGCTAGAGTCACAGACAGACTCTCGGCGGTTGTGGCAAGGACTAAACAACATAACGGGTTACAAAGCAAAGTCGAACAGTATCTCTGGCAGCAGCGCACCCCTCCCCGATGAACTCAATGCATTCTATGCTCGGTTCGAGCAGGTAACCAACAATCTGCTGTCGAGTGCCCCAGCAGCCCATAATTCACCCATACCCACCATCACAGCTTCCGAAGTCAGATTGGCCTTCCTGAAAGTGAACCCTCAGAAGGGGACGGGCCCGGACGGGATCCCTGGTCGTGCACTCAGAGCCTGCGCGGACCAGCTGGCAGAGGTATTCGCGGACATCTTTAACCTGTCCCTACTCCACTCCGAGGTCCCCACCTGCTTCAAGAAGACCACCATCATACCGGTACCAAAGAAGAACCAGGCAACGTGCCTCAATGACTACCATCCGGTGGCCCTGACTTCAGTCGTAATGAAGTGCTTCGAGAGGTTGATCATGAAGCGCATCGCCTCCATACTCCCAGAACGCCTTGATCCACTGCAATTCGCATACCGCTGCAACCGGTCCACATCAGACACCATTTCCCTGGCCCTACACTCGTCCCTAGAGCTTCTCGAAAACAAGGACTCCGACAGCAGACTCCTATTTATTGACTACAGCTCCGCCTTCAACACCATAATCCCAGCCAAGCTCATATCAAAGCTCCAAAACCTAGGACTTGGCTCCTCACACTGCAACTGGATCCTCGACTTTCTGACCCACAGACCACAATCAGTAAGAATGAACAACAACACCTCCTCCACAATAGTCCTCAACACCGGCGCCCCGCAAGGCTGCGTACGTAGCACCCTACTCTACTCCCTGTACACACACGACTGCGTGGCAAAGCTTGGTTCCAACTCCATCTACAAGTTTGCTGACGATACGACCATAGTGGGCCGGATCGTGAATAACGATGAGTCAGAATACAGGAGGGAGATAGAGAATCTAGTGGAGTGGTGCAGCGACAACAATCTCTCCCTCAATGCCAGCAAAACTAAAGAGCTGGTCATTGACTTCAGGAAGCAAAGTACTGAACACACCCCTGTCAGCATCAACGGGGCCGAGGTGGAGATGGTTAGCAGCTTCAAATTCCTAGGGGTGCACATCACCAAAAATCTGTCCTGGTCCACCCACGTCGATGCTACCACCAAGAAAGCACAACAGCGCCTATACTTCCTCAGGAAACTAAGGAAATTCGACATGTCCACGTTAACCCTTACCAACTTTTACAGATGCACCATAGAAAGCATCCTATCGGGCTACATCACAGCCTGGTATGGCAACTGCTCAGCCCAGGACCGCAAGAAACTTCAGAGAGTCGTGAACACCGCCCAGTCCATCACACAAACCTGCCTCCCATCCATTGACTCCATCTACACCTCCCGCTGCCTGGGGAAAGCGGGCAGCATAATCAAAGATCCCTCCCACCCGGCTTACTCACTCTTCCAACTTCTTCCATCGGGCAGGAGATACAGAAGTCTGAGAACACGCACAAACAGACTCAAAAACAGCTTCTTCCCCGCTGTCACCAGACTCATAAATGACCCTCTTATGGACTGACCTCATTAACACTACACCCTGTGTGCTTCATCCGATGCCGGTGTCTATGTAGTTACATTGTATATGTTGTGTTGCCCTATTATGTATTTTCTTTTATTCCCTTTTCTTCCCATGTACTTAATGATCTGTTGAGCTGCTCGCAGAAAAATACTTTTCGCTGTACCTCGGTACACGGGACAATAAACAAATCCAATCCAATCCAATCAAATCAAATCAAATCAATGGCCAAGAGGACCCGTTTCTTTGTTCTTTGAGGACTACATATCGGCCAGGAGGCGAGAGAAAGGTCAAGTGCTCGAAATAGCAGGTCTTAAACCTCCACCTACGAAACCGGGCCTCCATTTGGCCTCATTCGAAAGACAGCACCTCTGAGAGTGGAGCTCATAGAGATTCACAGCATAGAAACAGGCCCTTCGGCCCAACTTGTCCATTCCGCCCAGTTTTTACCACTACGCTAGTCCCAATTGCCTCTGGCAGCACATTCCAGACACTCACCACCCTCTGTATGAACAAATTGCCCCTCTGGGCCCTTCTGAATCTCTCCCCTCTCACCTTAATCCTATTCCCTCTAGTTCTAGACTCCTCTACCTTTGGGAAAAGATGTTGACGATCTACCTTATCGATGCCCCTCATTATTTTATAGTCCTCTATAAGTTCACCCCTAAGCCGCCTACGCTCCAGGGGAAAAAGGTCAGCCTATCCAGCCTCTCCTTATAACTCAGACCATCGAGTCCCGGGAGCATCCTCGTAAATCTCTTCTGCACTCTTTCTAGTTTAATAATATCCTTCCGAGAGTAGGGTGACCAGAACTGAACACAGTATTCCAAGTGGCTTTACTAATGTTTTGTACTTCAGCAAGACGTCCCAACAAGACGTCAAGCATTGCGCAGGTCAAAGAGACACAGCCTGAGTGAGTGAGACACATCCAGAGTGGCAATTTGGAACTTGGTAATTTGGTGCAGTGAGGTAACCAGGAAAGGTAAGTGGTAAATCAAATTCTGCTGTTTTTCGGTTAAAAGTGCAGTGTGTAGATTAGTATCTGATTGGCTGAAGCTCCCCCCACCCTAATTGCTGAGAGGCAGTTATCTGGCAGTCACCTGAGGCCTGTTTAGGGGCACAAAGGTACACATTGTATTCTTCTCTTTTGAAGTTTAAGTAGTGTGAGTCATCCTAAAGTCTGTATAAAAGACAGACAGAAAGCGCACTCAGTAAGCGTTGCGCAGGTCAAAGAGACACAGCCTGAGTGAGTGAGACACATCCAGAGTGGGAATTCGGAACTTGGTAATTTGGTGCAGTGAGGTAATTCGGTGCAGAGTGGGAGAAGATGCTTTTTCCCTTCTGTTCTGTTCTCTCTCTTCTGGCCTGTAACTTTTAATCTGCAGGGAGAGAACCAGAGAGCATCTGAGACCCTCAGAAGGTAAGTGATTTTTACTCATTTTTACTTTTATTACCTTTTCAAATTGTGTGTGTGGGGGGAGGGGGGGAACTGAAGTGACATCACAGAAAAGCTGTGACCTGATTGGCTGGTTGGGAATCTGCACTAAATTAAAAAAATTAAGCATTGGTAACTAATTAAACATAATTACTTAATTATAATTTAGAGGGGTATCTAAGCCAGAGATCGGAGAGTACTGTATTTAGCTTTCACATTTATAGTAGAAATCTAGTGCTAGGCAACAGATAGTTAACAGTAAAAAAAAAATTTAACTTTTAAATTTAATTTACTAATTAATTGACGCAATGTCAGTTAGAGGGGTGCAGTGCTCTGACTGTGAGATGTGGCAGGACCGGGAGGCTTCCAGCGTCCCGGATGGCTTCATCTGCAGAAAGTGCACCCAACTGGAGCTCCTCACAGACCGCATGGTTCGGTTGGAGCAGCAGTTGGATGCACTTAGGAGCATGCAGGTGGCGGAAAGCGTCATAGATCGCAGTTACATAAATGTGGTCACACCCAAGGTGCAGGCAGAGAAATGGGTGACCACCAGAAAGGGCAGGCAGTCAATGCAGGAAGCCCCTGTGGTTGTCCCCCTCTCAAACAGGTATACCCCTTTGGATACTGTCGGGGGGGATAGCCTATCAGGGGAAAACAGCAGCAGCCAGAGCAGTGGCACCACGGCTGGCTCTGATGTTCAGAAGGGAGGGTCAAAGCGCAGAAGAGTAATAGTAGTAGGGGACTCTATAGTCAGGGGCACAGATAGGCGCTTCTGTGGACGTGAAATAGACTCCAGGATGGTATGTTGCCTCCCTGGTGCCAGGATCCAGGATGTCTCCGAACGGGTAGTGGGCATCCTGAAGGGGGAGGGCAAACAGGCAGAGGTCGTTGTACATATTGGTACTAACGACATAGGCAGGAAGGGGCATGAGATCCTGCAGCAGGAGTTCAGGGAGCTAGGCAGAAAGTTAAAAGACAGGACCTCTAGGGTTGTAATCTCGGGATTACTCCCTCTGCCACGTGCCAGTGAGGCTAGAAATAGGAAGATAGAGCAGCTAAACTCGTGGCTAAACAGCTGGTGTAGGAGGGAGGGTTTCTGTTATCTGGACCACTGGGAGCTCTTCCGGGGCAAGTGTGACCTATATAAGAAGGACGGGTTGCATCTAAACTGGAAAGGCATAAATATCCTGGCCGCGAGGTTTGCTAGTGTCACATGGGAGGGTTTAAACTAGTATGGCAGGGGGGTGGGCACGGGAGCAATAGGTCAGAAGGTGAGAGCATTGAGGGAGAACTAGGGAATAGGGACAGTATGGCTCTGAGGCAGAGCAGACAGGGAGAAGTTGCTGAACACAGCGGGTCTGGTGGCCTGAAGTGCATATGTTTTAATGCAAGAAGTATTACGGGTAAGGCAGATGAACTTAGAGCTTGAATTAGTACTTGGAACTATGATGTTGTTGCCATTACAGAGACCTGGTTGAGGGAAGGGCAGGATTGGCAGCTAAACGTTCCAGGATTTAGATGTTTCAGGCGGGATAGAGGGGGATGTAAAAGGGGAGGCGGAGTTGCACTACTGGTTCGGGAGAATATCACAGCTGTACTACGGGAGGACACCTCAGATGGCAGTGAGGCTATATGGGTAGAGATCAGGAATAAGAAGGGTGCAGTCACAATGTTGGGGGTTTACTACAGGCCTCCCAACAGCCAGCGGGAGATAGAGGAGCAGATAGGTAGACAGATTTTGGAAAAGAGTAAAAACAACAGGGTTGTTGTGATGGGAGACTTCAACTTCCCCAATATTGACTGGGACTCACTTAGTGCCAGGGGCTTAGACGGGGCAGAGTTTGTAAGGAGCATCCAGGAGGGCTTCTTAAAACAATATGTAGACAGTCCAATTAGGGAAGGGGCTGTACTGGACCTGGTATTGGGGAATGAGCCCGGCCAGGTGGTAGAAGTTTCAGAAGGGGAGCATTTTGGGAACAGTGACCACAATTCAGTAAGTTTTAAAGTGCTGGTGGACAAGGATAAGAGTGGTCCTAGGGTGAATGTGCTAAATTGGGGGAAGGCTAATTATAACAATATTAGGTGGGAACTGAAGAATCTAGATTGGGAGCGGATGTTTGAGGGTAAATCAACATCTCACATGTGGGAGGCTTTCAAGTGTCAGTTGAAAGGAATTCAGGACCGGCATGTTCCTGTGAGGAAGAAGGATAAATACGGCAATTTTCGGGAACCTTGGATGAGGAGAGATATTGTAGGCCTCGTCAAAAAAAAAGGGAGGCATTTGTCAGGGCTAAAAGGCTGGGAACAGACGAAGCCTGTGTGGAATATAAGGAAAGTAGGAAGGAACTTAAGCAAGGAGTCAGGAGGGCTAGAAGGGGTCACGAAAAGTCATTGGCAAATAGGGTTAAGGAAAATCCCAAGGCTTTTTACACGTAATAAAAAGCAAGAGGGTAGCCAGGGAAAGGGTTGGCCCACTGAAGGATAGGCAAGGGAATCTATGTGTGGAGCCAGAGGAAATTGGCGAGGTACTAAATTAATACTTTGCATCAGTATTCACCAAAGAGAAGGAATTGGTGGATGTTGAGTCTGGAGAAGGGTATGTAGATAGCCTGGGTCACATTGAGATCCAAAAAGACGAGGTGTTGGGCGTCTTGAAAAATATTAAGGTAGATAAGTCCCCAGGGCCTGATGGGATCTACCCCAGAATACTGAAGGAGGCTAGAGAGGAAATTGCTGAGGCCTTGACAGAAATCTTTGGATCCTCACTGTCTTCAGGTGATGTCCCGGAGGACTGGAGAATAGCCAATGTTGTTCCTCTGTTTAAGAAGGGCAGCAAGGATAATCCAGGGAACTCCAGGCCGGTGAGCCTTACGTCAGTGGTAGGGAAATTACTGGAGAGAATTCTTCAAGACAGGATCTACTCCCATTTGGAAACAAATGGACGTATTAGTGAGAGGCAGCATGGTTTTGTGAAGGGGAGGTCGTGTCTCACTAACTTGATAGAGTTTTTCGAGGAGGTCACAAAGATGATTGATGCAGGTAGGGCAGTGGATGTTGTCTATATGGACTTCAGTAAGGCCTTTGACATGGTCCCTCATGGTAGACTAGTACAAAGGATGAAGTCACACGGGATCAGGGGTGAGCTGGCAAGATGGATACAGAACTGGCTAGGTCATAGAAAGCAGAGAGTAGCAATGGAAGGATGCTTTTCTAATTGGAGGGCTGTGACTAGTGGTGTTCCGCAGGGATCAGTGCTGGGACCTTTGGAGGAAAATGTAACTGGTCTGATTAGTAAGTTTGCAGACAACACAAAGGTTGGTGGAATTGCGGATAGCGATGAGGACTGTCAGAGGATGCAGCAGGATTCAGATGGTTTGGAGACTTGGGCGGAGACATGGCAGATGGAGTTTAATCCGGACAAATGTGAGGTAATGAATTATGGAAGGTCTAATGAAGGTAGGAAATAGACAGTGAATGGTAGAACCCTCAAGAGTATTGAAAGTCAGAGAGATCTAGGTGTACAGGTCCACAGGTCACTGAAAGGGGCAACACAGGTGGAGAAGGTAGTCAAGAAGGCATACGGCATACTTGCCTTCATTGGCCGGGGCATTGAGTATAAGAACTGGCAAGTCATGTTGTAGCTGTATAGAACCTTAGTTAGGCCACACTTGGAGTATAGTGTTCAATTCTGGTCGCCACACTACCAGAAGGATGTGGAGGCTTTAGAGAGGGTGCAGAAGAGATTTACCAGAATGTTGCCTGGTTTGGAGGGCATTAGCTATGAGGAGCGATTGAATAAACTCGGTTTGTTCTCACTAGAACGACGGAGGTTGAGGGGTGACCTGATAGAGGTCTACAAAATTATGAGGGGCATAGACAGAGTGGATAGTCAGAGGCTTTTCCCCAGGGTAGAGGGGTCAATTACTAGGGGGCATAGGTTTAAGGTGCGAGGGGCAAGGTTTAGAGGAGATGTACGAGGCAAGTTTTTTACGCAGAGGGTAGTGGGTGCCTAGAACTCACTACCGGAGGAGGTGGTGGAAGCAGGGACGATAGTGACATTTAAGGGGCATCTTGACAAATACATGAATAGGATGGGAATAGAGGGATACGGACCCAGGAAGTGTAGAAGATTGTAGTTTAGTCGGGCAGCATGGTCGGCACGGGCTTGGAGGGCAGAAGGGCCTGTTCCTGTGCTGTACTTTTCTTTACGAAGTCTTACAACACCAGGTTAAAGTCCAACAGGTTTGTTTCGATGTCACTAGCTTTCGGAGCGCTGCTCCTTCCTCAGGTGAATGAATTCTGTTCCAGAAACACATATATAGACAAATTCAAAGATGCCAAACAATGCTAGGAATGCGAGCATTAGCAGGTGATTAAATCTTTACAGATCCAGAGATGGGGTAACCCCAGGTTAAAGAGGTGTGAATTGTGTCAAGCCAGGACAGTTGGTAGGATTTCGCAGGCCAGGTGGTGGGGGGGGGGTGAATGTAATGCGACATGAATCCCAGGTCCCGGTTGAGGCCGCACTCATGTGTGCGGAACTTGGCTATAAGTTTCTGCTCGGCGATTCTGCGTTGCCGCGCGTCCTGAAGGCCGCCTTGGAAAACGCTTCCCCGGAGACCAGAGGCTGAATGCCCTTGACTGCTGAAGTGTTCCCCGACTGGAAGGGAATATTCCTGCCTGGTGATTGTTGCGCGATGTCCGTTCATTCGTTGTCGCAGCGTCTGCATGGTCTCGCCAATGTACCACGCTTCGGGACATCCTTTCCTGCAGCGTATGAGGTAGACAACGTTGGCCGTACTTTTCTTTGTTCTTGTTCTTTGTTCCTGTATTTAATGTTCTGACCAATCTAAACCAAGCTTGCCGAATGCCTTCTTCACTCCCTCCTTCACTCCCTCAGTCCCACAGCGGGAGAAGCGGCCTCCATGGATTGCGCGCTTGGGTGTCCAGATGGATGGAGTTGAGTCCGTGACCCTTCGGATACAGAGGTCAAAGGGCAGTTGGCCGCACCAAGGTTGCTACCCAACTAAAAGGCGTTCGCCCTCCCCAGGCGGAGTCGGTATCGTGCCTCGAGTCTCCCCGATGCCAGCCTACTGCAGTGCCAACAGCCTCAGAGCGGGATTACATCCCAGTGGTTCCCAATACCCCAGGGCTGCCCAGGAGTCTCCAGAAAATAAACTTTAATCCCCAGGGCTCTGCTGAGCAACAACCACCAGAATTGTTTATTAGTTATAATAATATTGCACATGGTGGCGGGGGGGGGGGGGGGGGGGGGGGGGGAATAAACGGCTGTGTCGCCGGGTGGGGTGTTGGAGAGTGGGGTAGTCATGTGGTAAAACCTCCAGAAATATCAGTGGGCAACCCCAAACAGTGCCTCAGAGTGGCATAATGGGCCTATCCGGCCTCAGAATGGGAATTACGGGGCTACATCCTCAGAACAGGATTACGGGCCTATCCCCAGTGACTACATCCTCAGAGTGGGATTACAGGCCGACATCCTCAGAGTGGGATTACAGGCCGACATCCTCAGAGTGGGATTACAGGCCGACATCCTCAGAGTGGGATTACAGGCCACCCCCAGTGCCTACATCATCGGAGTGGGATTACAGGCCTACCCCCATTGCCTACATCCTCGGAGTGGGATTAAAGGCCGACATCCTCAGAGTGGGATTACAGGCCTACATCCTCAGAGTGGGATTACAGGCCTATATCCTCAGATTGGGATTACAGGCCGACATCCTCAGAGTGGGATTACAGGCCGACATCCTCAGAGTGGGATTACAGGCCTACACAGGGGTTAGATACAGAGTAAAGCTCCCTCTACATTGTCCCCATCAAACACTCCCAGGACAGGTATATCACGGGTTTAGATACAGAGTAAAGCTCTCTCTACACTATCCCCATCAAACACTCCCAGGACAGGTACACCACGGGTTAGATACAGAGTAAAGCTCCCTCTAAACTGTCCCCATCAAACACTCCCAGGACAAGTACAGCACTGGGTTAGATACAGAGTAAAGCTCCCTCTACACTGTCCCCATCAAACACTCCCAGGACAGGCACAGCACGGGGTTAGATACAGAGTAAAGCTCCCTTTACACTGTCTGCATCAAACAATCCCAGGACAGGTACAGCACGGGGTTAGATACAGAGTAAAGCTCTCTCTACACTGTCCCCATCAAACACTCCCAGGACAGGTATAGCACGCGGTTAGATACAGAGTAAAGCTCCCTCTACACTGTCCCCATCAAACACTCCCAGGACAGGTACAGCACGGGGTTAGATACAGAGTAAAGCTCCCTCTACACTCTCCCCATCAAACACTCCCAGGACAGGTACAGCACGGGTTAGATACAGAGTAAAGCTCCCTCTACACTGTCCCCACCAAACACTCCCAGTACAGGTACAGCACGGGGTTAGATACAGAGTAAAGCTCTCTCTACACTGTCCCCATCAAACACTCCCAGGACAGGTATAGCACGCGGTTAGATACAGAGTAAAGCTCCCTCTACACTGTCTGCATCAAACAATCCCAGGACAGGTACAGCACGGGGTTAGATACAGAGTAAAGCTCCCTCTACACTGTCCCCATCAAAACCTCCTAGGACAGGTACAGCACGGGGTTAGATACAGAGTAAAGCTCCCTCGACACTGTCCCCAACAAACACTCCCAGGACCGGTACAGCACGGGGTTAGATACAGAGTAAAGCTCCCTCTACACAGTCCCCATCAAACACTCCCAGGACAGGCACAGCACGGGGTTAGATATAGAGAAAAGGACCCTCTACACTGTCCCCAACGAACACTCGCAAGACAGGTACAGCAAGGGGTGAGATACAGAGTAAAGCTCCCTCTACACTCTGCCCATCAAACACTCACAGGACAGGTACAGCACGGGGTTAGATACAGAGTAAAGCTCCCTCTACACTGTCCCCATCAAACACTCCCAGGACAGGTACAGCACGGGGTTAGATACAGAGTAAAGCTGCCTCGACACTGTCCCCATCAAACACTCCCAGGATAGGTACAGCACGGGACTAGATACAGAGTAAAGCTCCCTCTACACTGTCCCAATCAAACACTCCCAGGACAGGGACAGCAGGGTTTAGATACAGAGTAAAGCTCCCTCTGCACTGTCCCCATCAAACACTCCGAGGACAGGTACAGCACGGGGTTAGATACATTGTAAAGCTCCCTCTACACTGTCCCCATCAAACACTCCCAGGACAGGTACAGCACGGGTTAGATACAGAGTAAAGCCCCCTATACAATGTCCCCATCAAACAATCCCAGGACAGGTACAGCACGGGGTTAGATACAGAGTAAAGCTCCCTCTACACTGTCCCCATCAAACCCTCCCAACACAGGTACAGCACGGGGTTAGATACAGAGTAAAGCTCCCTCTACAGTGTCCCCATCAAACACTCCCAGGACAGGTACAGCACAGGGTTAGATACAGAGTAAAGCTCCCTCTGCACTGTCCCCATCAAACACTCCCGGGACCGGTACAGCACGGGGTTAGATACAGAGTAAAGCTCCCACTACATTATCCCGTTCAAACACTCCCAGGACAGGTACAGCACAGGGTAAGGTACAGAGTAATGCTCCCTCGACACTTTCCCCATCAAACACTCCCAGGACAGGTACAGCACGGGGTTCGATACAGAGTAAAGCTCCCTCTACACTATCCCCATCACACACTCCCAGGACAGGTACAGCACGGGGTTAGATACAGAGTAAAGCTCCCTCGACACTTTCCCCATCAAACTCTCCCAGGACAGGTACAGTACGGGGTTAGATACAGAGTAAAGCTCCCGCTACACTGTCCCCATCAAACACTCCCAGGACAGTTACAGCACTGGGTTAGAAATAGAGTAAAGCTCCTTCCACATAGTCCCCATCAAACGCTCCCAGGACAGGTACAGCACGGGGTTAGATACAGAGTAAAGCTCCCTCTACACTGTCCACATCAAACACTCCCAGGACAGGTACAGCACGGGTTAGATACAGAGTAAAGCTCCCTCTACACTGTCCCCATCAAACACTCCCAGTACAGGTACAGCACGGGGTTAGATACAGAGTAAAGCTCCCTCTACACTGTCCCCATCAAACACCCCCAGGACAGGTACAGCAGAGTGTAAGATACAGAGTAAAGCTCCCTCTACACTGTCCCCATCTAACACTCCCAGGACAGGTACAGCACGGGTTAGATACATAGGAAAGCACCCTCTACACTGTCCCCATTAAACACTCCCAGGACAGGTACAGCACGGGGTTAGATAGAGAGTCAAGCTCCCTCTACACTGTCCCCATCAAAACCTCCTAGGACAGGTATAGCACGGGGTGAGATACAGAGTAATGCTCCCTCGACACTTTCCCCATCAAACACTCCCAGGACAGGTACAGCACGGGGTTCGATACAGAGTAAAGCTCCCTCTACACTATCCCCATCACACACTCCCAGGACAGGTACAGCACGGGGTTAGATACAGAGTAAAGCTCCCTCGACACTTTCCCCATCAAACTCTCCCAGGACAGGTACAGTACGGGGTTAGATACAGAGTAAAGCTCCCGCTACACTGTCCCCATCAAACACTCCCAGGACAGTTACAGCACTGGGTTAGAAATAGAGTAAAGCTCCTTCCACATAGTCCCCATCAAACGCTCCCAGGACAGGTACAGCACGGGGTTAGATACAGAGTAAAGCTCCCTCTACACTGTCCACATCAAACACTCCCAGGACAGGTACAGCACGGGTTAGATACAGAGTAAAGCTCCTTCTACACTGTCCCCATCAAACACTCCCAGTACAGGTACAGCACGGGGTTAGATACAGAGTAAAGCTCCCTCTACACTGTCCCCATCAAACACCCCCAGGACAGGTACAGCAGAGTGTAAGATACAGAGTAAAGCTCCCTCTACACTGTCCCCATCTAACACTCCCAGGACAGGTACAGCACGGGTTAGATACATAGGAAAGCACCCTCTACACTGTCCCCATCAAACACTCCCAGGACAGGTACAGCACGGTGTTAGATAGAGAGTCAAGCTCCCTCTACACTGTCCCCATCAAAACCTCCTAGGACAGGTATAGCACGGGGTGAGATACAGAGTAAAGCTCCCTCTACACTGCCCCATCAAACACTCCCAGGACCGGTACAGCACGGGGTTAGATACAGTGTAAAGCTCCCTCTACACTGTCCCCATCAAACACTCCCAGGCCATAAACAGCACGGGGTCAGATAGAGAGTAAGGCTCACTCTACAATGTCCCCATCAAACACTCCCAGGACAGGTACTGCACGGGGTTAGATACATAGTAAAGCTCCCTCTACTCTATCCCCATCAAACATTCCCAGGACAGGTACAGCACGGGGTTAGATACAGAGTAATGCTACCTCTACACTATCCCCATCAAACACTCCCAGTACAGGTACAGCACGGGGTTAGATACAGAGTAAAGCTCCCTCTGCACTGTCCCCATCAAACACTCCCAGGACCGGTACAGCACGGGGTTAGATACAGAGTAAAGCTCCCTCTACACTGTCCCCATCAAACACTCCCAGGCCAGGTACAGCACGGGGTTAGATACAGTGTAAAGCTCCCTCTACTCTATCCCCATCACACACTCCCAGGACAGGTACAGCACGGGGTTAGATACAGAGTAAAGCTCCCTCGACACTTTCCCCATCAAACACTCCCAGGACAGGTACAGCACGGGGTTAGATACAGAGTAAAGCTCCCTCTACACTGTCCCCATCAAACACTCCCAGGCCTGATACAGCACTGGGTTAGATACAGAGTAAAGCTCGCTCCACATTGTCCCCATCAAACGCTCCCAGGACAGGTACAGCACGGGGTTAGATACAGAGGAAAGCTCCCTCTACACTTTCCTCATCAAACACTCCCAGGACAGGTACAGCATGTGGTTAGATACAGAGTAAAGCTCCCTCTACACTGTCTCCATCAAACACTCCCAGGACAGGTACAGCATGGGGTTAGATGCAGAGTAAAGCTCCCTCTACACTGTCCCCATCACACACTCCCAGGACCGGTACTGCACGGGGTTAGATACAGAGCAAAGTTCACACTACATTGTCCCCATCAAACACTCCGAGGACAGGTACAGCACGGGGTTAGATACAGAGTAAAGCTCCCTCTACACTGTCCCCATCAAACACTCCCAGGACAGGTACAGCACGGGGTTAGATACAGAGTAAGGCTCCCTCTATACTGTCCTCATCAAACACTCCCAGGACAGGTACAGCATGTAGTTAGATACAGAGTAAAGCTCCCTCTACACTGTCCCCATCAAACACTCCCAGGCCAGGTACAGCACGGGGTTAGATACAGAGTAAAGCTCCCTCTACACTGTCCCCATCAAACACTCCCAGGACCGGTACATCACGGGGTTACATACAGAGTAAAGCTCCCTCTACACTGTCCCCATCAAACACTCCCAGGCCAGGTACAGCACGGGGTAAGTAACAGTGTAAAGCTCCCTCTACTCGATCCCCATCAAACACGCCTAGGACATGTACAGCACGGGGTTAGATACAGAGTAAAGCTCCCTCGACACTTTCCCCATCAAACTCTCCCAGGACAGGTACAGTACGGGGTTAGATACAGAGTAAAGCTCCCGCTACACTGTCCCCATCAAACACTCCCAGGACAGTTACAGCACTGGGTTAGAAATAGAGTAAAGCTCCTTCCACATAGTCCCCATCAAACGCTCCCAGGACAGGTACAGCACGGGGTTAGATACAGAGTAAAGCTCCCTCTACACTGTCCACATCAAACACTCCCAGGACAGGTACAGCACGGGGTTAGATACAGAGTAAAGCTCCCTCTACACTGTCCCCATCAAACACTCCCAGGACAGGTACAGTAAGGGGTTAGATACAGAGTAAAGCTCCCTCTACACTGTCCCCATCAAACACTCCCAGGACAGGTACAGCACGGGGTTAGATACAGAGTAAAGCTCCCTCTACACTGTCCCCATCAAACACTCCCAGGACAGGTACAGCACGGGGTTAGACACAGAGTAAAGCTCCCTCTGCACTGTCCCCATCAAACACTCCGAGGACAGGTACAGCACGGGGTTAGATACATTGTAAAGCACCCTCTACACTGTCCCCATCAAACACTCCCAGGACAGGTACAGCACGGGTTAGATACAGAGTAAAGCCCCCTATACAATGTCCCCATCAAACAATCCCAGGACAGGTACAGCACGGGGTTAGATACAGAGTAAAGCTCCCTCTACACTGTCCCCATCAAACCCTCCCAACACAGGTACAGCACGGGGTTAGATACAGAGTAAAGCTCCCTCTACAGTGTCCCCATCAAACACTCCCAGGACAGGTACAGCACAGGGTTAGATACAGAGTAAAGCTCCCTCTGCACTGTCCCCATCAAACACTCCCGGGACCGGTACAGCACGGGGTTAGATACAGAGTAAAGCTCCCACTACATTATCCCGTTCAAACACTCCCAGGACAGGTACAGCACAGGGTAAGGTACAGAGTAATGCTCCCTCGACACTTTCCCCATCAAACACTCCCAGGACAGGTACAGCACGGGGTTCGATACAGAGTAAAGCTCCCTCTACACTATCCCCATCACACACTCCCAGGACAGGTACAGCACGGGGTTAGATACAGAGTAAAGCTCCCTCGACACTTTCCCCATCAAACTCTCCCAGGACAGGTACAGTACGGGGTTAGATACAGAGTAAAGCTCCCGCTACACTGTCCCCATCAAACACTCCCAGGACAGTTACAGCACTGGGTTAGAAATAGAGTAAAGCTCCTTCCACATAGTCCCCATCAAACGCTCCCAGGACAGGTACAGCACGGGGTTAGATACAGAGTAAAGCTCCCTCTACACTGTCCACATCAAACACTCCCAGGACAGGTACAGCACGGGTTAGATACAGAGTAAAGCTCCCTCTACACTGTCCCCATCAAACACTCCCAGTACAGGTACAGCACGGGGTTAGATACAGAGTAAAGCTCCCTCTACACTGTCCCCATCAAACACCCCCAGGACAGGTACAGCAGAGTGTAAGATACAGAGTAAAGCTCCCTCTACACTGTCCCCATCTAACACTCCCAGGACAGGTACAGCACGGGTTAGATACATAGGAAAGCACCCTCTACACTGTCCCCATCAAACACTCCCAGGACAGGTACAGCACGGGGTTAGATAGAGAGTCAAGCTCCCTCTACACTGTCCCCATCAAAACCTCCTAGGACAGGTATAGCACGGGGTGAGATACAGAGTAATGCTCCCTCGACACTTTCCCCATCAAACACTCCCAGGACAGGTACAGCACGGGGTTCGATACAGAGTAAAGCTCCCTCTACACTATCCCCATCACACACTCCCAGGACAGGTACAGCACGGGGTTAGATACAGAGTAAAGCTCCCTCGACACTTTCCCCATCAAACTCTCCCAGGACAGGTACAGTACGGGGTTAGATACAGAGTAAAGCTCCCGCTACACTGTCCCCATCAAACACTCCCAGGACAGTTACAGCACTGGGTTAGAAATAGAGTAAAGCTCCTTCCACATAGTCCCCATCAAACGCTCCCAGGACAGGTACAGCACGGGGTTAGATACAGAGTAAAGCTCCCTCTACACTGTCCACATCAAACACTCCCAGGACAGGTACAGCACGGGTTAGATACAGAGTAAAGCTCCTTCTACACTGTCCCCATCAAACACTCCCAGTACAGGTACAGCACGGGGTTAGATACAGAGTAAAGCTCCCTCTACACTGTCCCCATCAAACACCCCCAGGACAGGTACAGCAGAGTGTAAGATACAGAGTAAAGCTCCCTCTACACTGTCCCCATCTAACACTCCCAGGACAGGTACAGCACGGGTTAGATACATAGGAAAGCACCCTCTACACTGTCCCCATCAAACACTCCCAGGACAGGTACAGCACGGGGTTAGATAGAGAGTCAAGCTCCCTCTACACTGTCCCCATCAAAACCTCCTAGGACAGGTATAGCACGGGGTGAGATACAGAGTAAAGCTCCCTCTACACTGCCCCATCAAACACTCCCAGGACCGGTACAGCTCGGGGTTAGATACAGTGTAAAGCTCCCTCTACACTGTCCCCATCAAACACTCCCAGGCCATAAACAGCACGGGGTCAGATAGAGAGTAAGGCTCACTCTACAATGTCCCCATCAAACACTCCCAGGACAGGTACTGCACGGGGTTAGATACATAGTAAAGCTCCCTCTACTCTATCCCCATCAAACATTCCCAGGACAGGTACAGCACGGGGTTAGATACAGAGTAATGCTACCTCTACACTATCCCCATCAAACACTCCCAGTACAGGTACAGCACGGGGTTAGATACAGAGTAAAGCTCCCTCTGCACTGACCCCATCAAACACTCCCAGGACCGGTACAGCACGGGGTTAGATACAGAGTAAAGCTCCCTCTACACTGTCCCCATCAAACACTCCCAGGCCAGGTACAGCACGGGGTTAGATACAGTGTAAAGCTCCCTCTACTCTATCCCCATCACACACTCCCAGGACAGGTACAGCACGGGGTTAGATACAGAGTAAAGCTCCCTCGACACTTTCCCCATCAAACACTCCCAGGACAGGTACAGCACGGGGTTAGATACAGAGTAAAGCTCCCTCTACACTGTCCCCATCAAACACTCCCAGGCCTGGTACAGCACTGGGTTAGATACAGAGTAAAGCTCCCTCCACATTGTCCCCATCAAACGCTCCCAGGACAGGTACAGCACGGGGTTAGATACAGAGGAAAGCTCCCTCTACACTTTCCTCATCAAACACTCCCAGGACAGGTACAGCATGTGGTTAGATACAGAGTAAAGCTCCCTCTACACTGTCTCCATCAAACACTCCCAGGACAGGTACAGCATGGGGTTCGATGCAGAGTAAAGCTCCCTCTACACTGTCCCCATCACACACTCCCAGGACCGGTACTGCACGGGGTTAGATACAGAGCAAAGTTCACACTACATTGTCCCCATCAAACACTCCGAGGACAGGTACAGCACGGGGTTAGATACAGAGTAAAGCTCCCTCTACACTGTCCCCATCAAACACTCCCAGGCCAGGTACAGCACGGGGTTAGATACAGAGTAAAGCTCCCTCTACACTGTCCCCATCAAACACTCCCAGGACCGGTACATCACGGGGTTACATACAGAGTAAAGCTCCCTCTACACTGTCCCCATCAAACACTCCCAGGCCAGGTACAGCACGGGGTAAGTAACAGTGTAAAGCTCCCTCTACTCTATCCCCATCAAACACTCCTAGGACATGTACAGCACGGGGTTAGATACAGAGTAAAGCTCCCTCGACACTTTCCCCATCAAACTCTCCCAGGAAAAGGTACAGTACGGGGTTAGATACAGAGTAAAGCTCCCGCTACACTGTCCCCATCAAACACTCCCAGGACAGTTACAGCACTGGGTTAGAAATAGAGTAAAGCTCCTTCCACATAGTCCCCATCAAACGCTCCCAGGACAGGTACAGCACGGGGTTAGATACAGAGTAAAGCTCCCTCTACACTGTCCACATCAAACACTCCCAGGACAGGTACAGCACGGGTTAGATACAGAGTAAAGCTCCCTCTACACTGTCCCCATCAAACACTCCCAGTACAGGTACAGCACGGGGTTAGATACAGAGTAAAGCTCCCTCTACACTGTCCCCATCAAACACCCCCAGGACAGGTACAGCAGAGTGTAAGATACAGAGTAAAGCTCCCTCTACACTGTCCCCATCTAACACTCCCAGGACAGGTACAGCACGGGTTAGATACATAGGAAAGCACCCTCTACACTGTCCCCATCAAACACTCCCAGGACAGGTACAGCACGGGGTTAGATAGAGAGTCAAGCTCCCTCTACACTGTCCCCATCAAAACCTCCTAGGACAGGTATAGCACGGGGTGAGATACAGAGTAAAGCTCCCTCTACACTGCCCCATCAAACACTCCCAGGACCGGTACAGCACGGGGTTAGATACAGAGTAAAGCTCCCTCTACACTGTCCCCATCAAACACTCCCAGGCCATAAACAGCACGGGGTCAGATAGAGAGTAAGGCTCACTCTACAATGTCCCCATCAAACACTCCCAGGACAGGTACTGCACGGGGTTAGATACATAGTAAAGCTCCCTCTACTCTATCCCCATCAAACATTCCCAGGACAGGTACAGCACGGGGTTAGATACAGAGTAATGCTACCTCTACACTATCCCCATCAAACACTCCCAGTACAGGTACAGCACGGGGTTAGATACAGAGTAAAGCTCCCTCTACACTGTCCCCATCAAACACTCCCAGGACCGGTACAGCACGGGGTTAGATACAGAGTAAAGCTCCCTCTACACTGTCCCCATCAAACACTCCCAGGCCAGGTACAGCACGGGGTTAGATACAGTGTAAAGCTCCCTCTACTCTATCCCCATCACACACTCCCAGGACAGGTACAGCACGGGGTTAGATACAGAGTAAAGCTCCCTCGACACTTTCCCCATCAAACACTCCCAGGACAGGTACAGCACGGGGTTAGATACAGAGTAAAGCTCCCTCTACACTGTCCCCATCAAACACTCCCAGGCCTGGTACAGCACTGGGTTAGATACAGAGTAAAGCTCCCTCGACACTTTCCCCATCAAACACTCCCAGGACAGGTACAGCACGGGGTTAGATACAGAGTAAAGCTCCCTCTACACTGTCCCCATCAAACACACCCAGGACAGGTACAGCACGGGGTTAGATACAGAGTAAAGCTCCCTCCACATTGTCCCCATCAAACGCTCCCAGGACAGGTACAGCACGGGGTTAGATACAGAGGAAAGCTCCCTCTACACTTTCCTCATCAAACACTCCCAGGACAGGTACAGCATGTGGTTAGATACAGAGTAAAGCTCCCTCTACACTGTCTCCATCAAACACTCCCAGGACAGGTACAGCATGGGGTTAGATGCAGAGTAAAGCTCCCTCTACACTCTCCCCATCACACACTCCCAGGACCGGTACTGCACGGGGTTAGATACAGAGCAAAGTTCACACTACATTGTCCCCATCAAACACTCCGAGGACAGGTACAGCACGGGGTTAGATACAGAGTAAAGCTCCCTCTACACTGTCCCCATCAAACACTCCCAGGACAGGTACAGCACGGGGTTAGATACAGTGTAAGGCTCCCTCTATACTGTCCTCATCAAACACTCCCAGGACAGGTACAGCATGTAGTTAGATACAGAGTAAAGCTCCCTCTACACTGTCCCCATCAAACACTCCCAGGCCAGGTACAGCACGGGATTAGATACAGAGTAAAGCTCCCTCTACACTGTCCCCATCAAACACTCCCAGGACCGGTACATCACGGGGTTACATACAGAGTAAAGCTCCCTCTACACTGTCCCCATCAAACACTCCCAGGCCAGGTACAGCACGGGGTAAGTAACAGTGTAAAGCTACCTCTACTCTATCCCCATCAAACACTCCTAGGACATGTACTGCACGGGGTTAGATACATAGTAAAGCTCCCTCTACACTGTCCCCATCCAGAACTCCCAAGGTAGGTACAGCACAGGTTTAGATATAGAGTAAAGCTCCCTCTACACTAACACCATCAAACACTCGCAGGACAGGTACAGCACGGGTTAGATACAGAGTAAAGCTCCCTCTACACTGTCCCCATCAAACACTCCCAGGAAAAATAGGGCACGGGGTTAGATACAGAGTAAAGCTCCCTCTGCACTGTCCCCATCAAACACTCCCAGGACCGGTACAGCACGGGGTTAGATACAGAGTTAAGCACCGCCTATACCCTCTACACTGTCCCCATCAAACACTCCCAGGACAGGTAGAGCACGGGGTTAGATACAGAGTAAAGCTCCCTCTGCACTGTCCCCATCAAACACTCCCAGGACCGGTACAGCACGGGGTTAGATACAGAGTAAAGCTCCCTCGACACTTTCCCCATCAAACACTCCCAGGACAGGTACAGCACGGGGTTAGATACAGAGTAATGCTCCCTCTACACTGTCCCCATCAAACACTCCCAGGACAGGTCCAGCACTGGGTTAGATACAGAGTAAAGCTCCCTCCACATTGTCCCCATCAAACGCTCCCAGGACAGGTACAGCACGGGGTTAGATACAGAGTAAAGCTCCCTCTACACTTTCCTCATCAAACACTCCCAGGGCAGGCACAGCACGTAGTTAGATCCAGAGTTAAGCACCCCCTACACTGTCCCCATCAAACACTCCCAGGACAGGTACAGCATGGTGTTAGATACAGAGTAAAGTTCCCTCTACACTGTCCCCATCAAACACTCTCAGGACAGGTACAGCACGGGGTTAGATACAGAGTAAGGCTCCCTCTATACTGTCCTCATCAAACACTCCCAGGACAGGTACAGCATGTGGTTAGATACAGAGTAAAGCTCCCTCTACACTGTCCCCATCAAACACTCCCAGGACCGGTACATCACGGTGTTAGATACAGAGTAAAGCTCCGTCTACACTTTCCTCATCAAACACTCCCAGGACAGGTACAGCACGGGGTTAGATACAGAGTAATGCTCCCTCTACACTGTCCCCATCAAACACCCCCAGGACAGGTACAGCACGGGGTTAGATACAGAGTAAAGCTCCCTCTACACTGTCCCCATCAAACACTCCCAGGACAGGTACAGCACGGGGTTAGATACAGAGTAAAGCTCCGTCTACACTTTCCACATCAAACACTCCCAGGACAGGTACAGCACGGGGTTGATACAGAGTAATGCTCCCTCTACACTGTCCCCATCAAACACCCCCAGGTCAGGTATAGCACGGGGTTAGATAGAGAGTGAAGCTCCCTCTACAATGTCCCCATCAAACACTCCCAGGGCAGGTACAGCACGGGATTAGATACAGTGTAAAGCTCCCTCTACTCTATCCCCATCAAACACTCCTAGGACAGGTACTGCACGGGGTTAGATACAGAGTAAAGCTCCCTCTACACTGTCCCCATCCAGCACTCCCAGCCCGGGTACAGCACGGGTTAGATACAGAGGAAGGCTCCCTCTATACTCTCCTCATCAAACACTCCCAGGACAGGTACAGCATGTGGTTAGATACAGAGTAAAGCTCCCTCTACACTGTCCCCATCACACACTCCCAGGACAGGTACAGCACGGGGTTAGATACAGAGTAAAGCTCCCTCTACGCTGTCCCCATCAAACACTCCCAGGACCCGTACAGCACGGGGTAAGATACAGAGCAAAGTTCACACTACATTGTCCCCATCACACACTCCCAGGACAGGTACAGCACGGGGTTAGATACAGAGTAAAGCTCCCTCTACACTGTCCCCATCAAACACTCCCAGGTCAGGTACAGCACAGGGTTAGATAGAGAGTAAGGCTCCCTCTACAATGTCCCCATCGAACACTCCCAGGGCAGTTACTGCACGGGGTTAGATACAGAGTGAAGCGCCCTTACACTGTCCCCATCAAACACTCCCAGGACAGGTACAGCACGGGTTTAGATACAGAGTAAAGCTGCCTCTACACTGGCCCCATCAAACACTCACAGGACAGGTACAACACGGGGTTAGATACAGAGTAAATCTCCCTCTACACTGTCTGCATCGAACACTCCCAGGACAGGTACAGCACGGGGTTAGATACAGAGTAATGCTCCCTCTACACTGTCCCCATCAAACACTCCCAGGACAGGTCCAGCACTGGGTTAGATACAGAGTAAAGCTCCCTCCACATTGTCCCCATCAAACGCTCCCAGGACAGGTACAGCACGGGGTTAGATACAGAGTAAAGCTCCCTCTACACTTTCCTCATCAAACACTCGCAGGGCAGGTACAGCACGTAGTTCGATCCAGAGTTAAGCACCCCCTACACTGTCCCCATCAAACACTCCCAGGACAGGTACAGCATGCTGTTAGATACAGAGTAAAGTTCCCTCTACACTTTCCCCATCAAACACTCTCAGGACAGGTACAGCACGGGGTTAGATGCAGAGTAAGGCTCCCTCTATACCGTCCTCATCAAACACTCCCAGGACAGGTACAGCATGTGGTTAGATACAGAGTAAAGCTCCCTCTACACTGTCCCCATCAAACACTCCCAGGACCGGTACATCACGGGGTTAGATACAGAGTAAAGCTCCCTCTACACTGTCCCCATCAAGCACTCCCAGGCCAGGTACAGCACGAGGTAAGATACAGTGTAAAGCTCCCTCTACTCTATCCCCATCAAACACTCCTAGGACATGTACTGCACGGGGTTAGATACATAGTAAAGCTCCCTCTACACTGTCCCCATCCAGCACTCCCAAGGCAGGTACAGCACAGGTTTAGATACAGAGTAAAGCTCCCTCTACACTAACACCATCAAACACTCGCAGGACAGGTACAGCAATGGTTAGATACAGAGTAAAGCTCCCTCTACACTGTCCCCATCAAACACTCCCAGGACAGGTAGAGCACGGGGTTAGATACAGAGTAAAGCTCCCTCTGCACTGTCCCCATCAAACACTCCCAGGACCTTTACAGCACGGGGTTAGATACAGAGTTAAGCACCGCCTACACCCTCTACACTGTCCCCATCAAACACTCCCAGGACAGGTAGAGCACGGGGTTAGATACAGAGTAAAGCTCCCTCTGCACTGTCCCCATCAAACACTCCCAGGACCGGTACAGCACGGGGTTAGATACAGAGTAAAGCTCCCTCGACACTTTCCCCATCAAACACTCCCAGGACAGGTACAGCACGGGGTTAGATACAGAGTAATGCTCCCTCTACACTGTCCCCATCAAACACTCCCAGGACAGGTCCAGCACTGGGTTAGATACAGAGTAAAGCTCCCTCCACATTGTCCCCATCAAACACTCCCAGGACTGGTACAGCACGGAGTTAGATACAGAGTAAAGCTCCGTCTACACTTTCCCCATCAAACACTCCCAGGACAGGTACAGCACGGGGTTAGATACAGAGTAATGCTCCCTCTACACTGTCCCCATCAAACACCCCCAGGTCAGGTACAGCACGGGGTTAGATAGAGAGTGAAGCTCCCTCTACAATGTCCCCATCAAACACTCCCAGGGCAGGTACAGCACGGGGTTAGATACAGTGTAAAGCTCCCTCTACTCTATCCCCATCAAACACTCCTAGGACAGGTACTGCACGGGGTTAGATACAGAGTAAAGCTCCCTCTACACTGTCCCCATCAAACACTCCCAGCCCGGGTACAGCACGGGTTAGATACAGAGGAAGGCTCCCTCTATACTCTCCTCATCAAACACTCCCAGGACAGGTACAGCATGTGGTTAGATACAGAGTAAAGCCCCCTCTACACTGTCCCCATCACACACTCCCAGGACAGGTACAGCACGGGGTTAGATACAGAGTAAAGCTCCCTTTACGCTGTCCCCATCAAACACTCCCAGGACCCGTACAGCACGGGGTTAGATACAGAGTAAAGCTCCCTCTACACTGTCCCCATCAAACACTCCCAGGACAGGTACAGCACGGGGTTAGATACAGAGTAAAGCTCCCTCTACACTGTTCCCATCAAACACTCACAGGACAGGTACAACACGGGGTTAGATACAGAGTAAATCTCCCTCTACACTGTCTGCATCAAACACTCCCAGGACAGGTACAGCACGGGGTTAGATACAGAGTAATGCTCCCTCTACACTGTCCCCATCAAACACTCCCAGGACAGGTCCAGCACTGGGTTAGATACAGAGTACAGCTCCCTCCACATTGTCCCCATCAAACGCTCCCAGGACAGGTACAGCACGGGGTTAGATACAGAGTAAAGCTCCCTCTACACTTTCCTCATCAAACACTCGCAGGGCAGGTACAGCACGTAGTTCGATCCAGAGTTAAGCACCCCCTACCCTGTCCCCATCAAACACTCGCAGGACAGGTACAGCATGGTGTTAGATACAGAGTAAAGTTCCCTCTACACTGTCCCCATCAAACACTCTCAGGACAGGTACAGCACGGGGTTAGATACAGAGTAAGGCTCCCTCTATACCGTCCTCATCAAACACTCCCAGGACAGGTACAGCATGTGGTTAGATACAGAGTAAAGCTCCCTCTACACTGTCCCCATCAAACATTCCCAGGACCGGTACATCACGGGGTTAGATACAGAGTAAAGCTCCCTCTACACTGTCCCCATCAAGCACTCCCAGGACAGGTACAGCACGGAGTTAGATAGAGAGTGAAGCTCCCTCTACAATGTCCCCATCAAACACTCCCAGGGCAGGTACAGCACGGGGTTAGATACAGTGTAAAGCTCCCTCTACTCTGTCCCCATCAAACACTCCTAGGACAGGTACTGCACGGGGTTAGATACAGAGTAAAGCTCCCTCTACACTGTCCCCATCCAGCACTCCCAGCCCAGGTACAGCACGGGTTAGATACAGAGGAAGGCTCCCTCTATACTCTCCTCATCAAACACTCCCAGGACAGGTACAGCACGTGGTTAGATACAGAGTAAAGCTCCCTCTACACTGTCCCCATCACACACTCCCAGGACAGGTACAGCACGGGGTTAGATACAGAGTAAAGCTCCCTCTACGCTGTCCCCATCAAACACTCCCAGGACAGGTACAGCACGGTGTTAGATACAGAGTAAAGCTCCCTCTACACAGTCCCCATCAAACACTCCCAGGTCAGGTACAGCACAGGGTTAGATAGAGAGTAAGGCTCCCTCTACAATGTCCCCATCGAACACTCCAGGTTAGTTACTGCACGGGGTTAGATACAGAGTGAAGCTCCCTCTACACTGTCCCCATCAAACACTCCCAGGACAGGTACAGCACGGGGTTAGATACAGAGTAAAGCTCCCTCTACACTGTCCCCATCAAACACTCCCAGGACAGGTACAACACGGGGTTAGATACAGAGTAAAGCTCCCTCTACACTGTCTGCATCAAACACTCCCAGGACAGGTACAGCACGGGGTTAGATACAGAGTAAAGCTCCCTCTACACTGTCCCCATCAAACACTCCCAGGACCGGTACAGCACGGGGTTAGATACAGAGTAAAGCTCCCACTACATTATCCCGATCAAACACTCCCATGACAGGTACAGCACAGGGTTAGGTACAGAGTAAAACTCCCTCGACACTTTCCCCATCAAACTCTCCCAGGACAGGTATAGCCCGGGGTTAAATACAGAGTAATGCTCCCTCTACACTGTCCCCATCAAACACTCCCAGGACAGTTACAGCACTGGGTTAGATACAGAGTAAAGCTCCCTCCACATTGTCCCCATCAAACGCCCCCAGGACAGGTACAGCACGGGGTTAGATACAGAGTCAAGCTCCCTCTACACTTTCCTCATCAAACACTCCCAGGGCAGGTACAGCACGTGGTTAGATATAGAGTAAAGCTCCCTCTACACTGTCCCCATCAAACACTCCCAGGCCAGGTACAGCACGGGGTTAGATACAGAGTAAGGCTCCCTCTACACTGTCCCCATCAGACACTCCCAGGACAGGTACAGCACGGGATTAGATACAGAGTAAAGCTCCCTCGACACTTTCCCCATCAAACACTCCCAGGACAGGTACAGCATGTGGTTAGATACAGAGTAAAGCTCCCTCTACACTGCCCCATCAAACACTCCCAGGACAGGTACAGCATGGGGTTAGATACAGAGTAAAACTCCCTCTACACTGTCCCCATCACACACTCCCAGGACCGGTACAGCACGGGGTTAGATACAGAGCAAAGTTCACACTACATTGTCCCCATCAAACACTCCGAGGGCAGATACAGCATGGGGTTAGATACAGAGTAAAGCTCCCTCTACTCTGTCCCCATCAAACACTCGTAGGACACGTACAGCATGGGGTTAGATACAGAGTAAAGCTCCCTCTACTCTGTTCCCATCAAACACTCCCAGGACAGGTACAGCACGGGGAAAGATACAGAATAAAGCTCCTCTACACTTTCCACATCAAACACTCCCAGGACAGGTACAGCACGGGGTTAGATACAGAGTAAAGCTCCCTCTGCACTGTCCCCATCAAACACTCCCAGGCCAGGTACAGCACGGGGTTAGATACAGTGTAAATCTCCCTCTACTCTGTCCCCATCAAACACTCCTAGGACACGTACTGCACGGGGTTAGATACATAGTAAAGCTCCCTCTACACTGTCCCCATCCAGCACTCCCAGGGCAGGTACAGCACGGGTTTAGATACAGAGTAAAGCTCCCTCTACACTATCCCCATCAAACACTCCCAGGACAGGTACAGCACGGGTTAGATACAGAGTAAAGCTCCCTCTACACTGTCCCCATCAAACACTCCCAGGACAGGTAGAGCACGGGGTTAGATACAGAGTAAAGCTCCCTCTGCATTGTCCCCATCAAACACTCCCAGGACAGGTACAGCACGGGGTTAGATACAGAGTAAAGCTCCCTCGACACTTTCCCCATCTAACACTCCCAGGACAGGTACAGCACGGGGTGAGATACAGAGTAAAGCTCCCTCTACACTGTCCCCATCAAACACTCCCAGGACAGTTACAGCACTGGGTTAGATACAGAGTAAAGCTCACTCCACATTGTCCTCATCAAACGATCCCAGGACAGGTACAGCACGGGGTTAGATAGAGTAAAGCTCCCTCTACACTTTCCTCATCAAACACTCCCAGGACAGGTACAGCATGTGGTTAGATACAGAGTAAAGCTCCCTCTACACTGTCCCCATCAAACACTCCCAGGACAGGTACAGCATGGGGTTAGATACAGAGTAAAGCTCCCTCAACACTGTCCCCATCACACACTCCCAGGACCGGTACAGCACGGGGTTAGATACAGAGCAAAGTTCACACTACATTGTCCCCATCAAACACTCCGAGGACAGGTACAGCACGGGGTTAGATACAGAGTAAAGCTCCCTCTACACTTTCCCCATCAAACACTCCCAGGACAGGTACAGCACGGGGTTAGATACAGAGTAAAGCTCCCTCTACACTGTCCCCATCAAACACTCCCAGGCCTGGTACAGCACGGGGTTAGAATCAGTGTAAAGCTCCCTCTACTCTATCCCCATCAAACACTCCTAGGACACGTACTGCACGGGGTTAGATACATAGTAAAGCTCCCTCTACACTGTCCCCATCCAGCACTCCCAGGGCAGGTACAACACGGGTTTAGATACAGAGTAAGGCTCCCTCTACACTGTCCCCATCAAACACTCCCAGGACAGGTACAGCACGGAGTTAGATACAGAGTAAAGCTCCGTCTACACTTTCCCCATCAAACACTCCCAGGACAGGTACAGCACGGGGTTAGATACAGAGTAAAGCTCCCTCTACCCTGTCCCCATCAAACACTCACAGGTCAGGTACAGCACGGGGTTAGATAGAGAGTGAAGCTCCCTCTACAATGTCCCCATCAAACACTCCCAGGGCAGGTACAGCACGGGGTTAGATACAGTGTAAAGCTCCCTCTACTCTATCCCCATCAAACACTCCTAGGACAGGTACTGCACGGGGTTAGATACAGAGTAAAGCTCCCTCTACACTGTCCCCATCCAGCACTCCCAGCCCAGGTACAGCACGGGTTAGATACAGAGGAAGGCTCCCTCTATACTGTCCTCATCAAACACTCCCAGGACAGGTACAGCATGTGGATAGATACAGAGTAAAGCTCACTCTACACTGTCCCCATCACACACTCCCAGGACAGGTACAGCACGGGGTTAGATACAGAGTAAAGCTCCCTCTACGCTGTCCCCATCAAACACTCCCAGGACAGGTACAGCACGGGGTTAGATACAGAGTAAAGCTCCCTCTACACTGTCCCCATCAAACACTCCCAGGACCCGTACAGCACGGGGTAAGAAACAGAGCAAATTTCACACTACATTGTCCCCATCAAACACTCCCAGGACAGGTACAGCACGGGGTTAGATACAGAGTAAAGCTCCCTCTACACTGTCCCCATCAAACACTCCCAGGTCAGGTACAGCACAGGGTTAGATAGAGAGTAAGGCTCCCTCTACAATGTCCCCATCGAACACTCCCAGGGCAGTTACTGCACGGGGTTAGATACAGAGTAAAGCTCCCTCTACACTGTCCCCATCAAACACTCCCAGGACAGGTACAGCACGGGGTTAGATACAGAGTAAAGCTCCCTCGACACTGTCCCCATCAAACACTCACTGGTCAGGTACAACACGGGGTTAGATACAGAGTAAATCTCCCTCTACACTGTCTGCATCAAACACTCCCAGGACACGTACAGCACGGGGTTAGATACAGAGTAATGCTCCCTCTACACTGTCCCCATCAAACACTCCCAGGACAGGTCCAGCACATGGTTAGATACAGAGTAAAGCTCCCACCACATTGTCCCCATCAAACGCTCCCAGGACAGGTACAGCACAGGGTTAGATACAGAGTAAAGCTCCCTCTACACTTTCCTCATCAAACACTCGCAGGGCAGGTACAGCACGTAGTTCGGTCCAGAGTTAAGCACCCCCTACACTGTCCCCATCAAACACTCCCAGGACAGGTACAGCATGGTGTTAGATACAGAGTAAAGTTCCCTCTACACTGTCCCCATCAAACACTCTCAGGACAGGTACAGCGCGGGGTTAGATACAGAGTAAGGCTCCCTCTACACTGTCCCCATCAAACACTCCCAGGACAGGTACAGCACGGAGTTAGATACAGAGTAAAGCTCCGTCTACACTTTCCCCATCAAACACTCCCAGGACAGGTACAGCACGGGGTTAGATACAGAGTAAAGCTCCCTCTACCCTGTCCCCATCAAACACTCCCAGGTCAGGTACAGCACGGGGTTAGATAGAGAGTGAAGCTCCCTCTACAATGTCCCCATCAAACACTCCCAGGGCAGGTACAGCACGGGGTTAGATACAGAGTAAAGCTCCCTCTACTCTATCCCCATCAAACACTCCTAGGACAGGTACTGCACGGGGTTAGATACAGAGTAAAGCTCCCTCTACACTGTCCCCATCCAGCACTCCCAGCCCAGGTACAGCACGGGTTAGATACAGAGGAAGGCTCCCTCTATACTGTCCTCATCAAACACTCCCAGGACAGGTACAGCATGTGGTTAGATACAGAGTAAAGCTCCCTCTACACTGTCCCCATCACACACTCCCAGGACAGGTACAGCACGGGGTTAGATACAGAGTAAAGCTCCCTCTACGCTGTCCCCATCAAACACTCCCAGGACAGGTACAGCACGGGGTTAGATACAGAGTAAAGCTCCCTCTACACTGTCCCCATCAAACACTCCCAGGACCCGTACAGCACGGGGTAAGAAACAGAGCAAATTTCACACTACATTGTCCCCATCAAACACTCCCAGGACAGGTACAGCACGGGGTTAGATACAGAGTAAAGCTCCCTCTACACTGTCCCCATCAAACACTCCCAGGTCAGGTACAGCACAGGGTTAGATAGAGAGTAAGGCTCCCTCTACAATGTCCCCATCGAACACTCCCAGGGCAGTTACTGCACGGGGTTAGATACAGAGTGAAGCTCCCTCTACACTGTAACCATCAAACACTCCCAGGACAGGGACAGCACGGGGTTAGATACAGAGTAAAGCTCCCTCTACACTGTCCCCATCAAACACTCCCAGGACAGGTACAACACGGGGTTAGATACAGAGTAAAGCTCCCTCTACACTGTCTGCATCAAACACTCCCAGGACAGGTACAGCACGGGGTTAGATACAGAGTAAAGCTCCCTCTACACTGTCCCCATCAAACACTCCCAGGACAGGTACAGCACGCGGTTAGATACAGAGTAAAGCTCCCACTGCATTATCCCGATCAAACACTCCCAGGACAGGTACAGCACAGGGTTAGGTCCAGAGTAAAGCTCCCTCGACACTTTCCCCATCAAACTCTCCCAGGACAGGTATAGCCCGGGGTTAGATACACAGTAATGCTCCCTCTACACTGTCCTGATCAAACACTCCCAGGACAGTTACAGCACTGGGTTAGATACAGAGCAAAGCTCCCTCCACATTGTCCCCATCAAACGCCCCCAGGACAGGTACAGCACGGGGTTAGATACAGAGTAAATCTCCCTCTACACTGTCCCCATCAAACACTCCCAGGTCAGGTACAGCACAGGGTTAGATAGAGAGTAAGGCTCCCTCTACAATGTCCCCATCGAACACTCCCAGGGCAGTTACTGCACGGGGTTAGATACAGAGTGAAGCTCCCTCTACACTGTAACCATCAAACACTCCCAGGACAGGTACAGCACGGGGTTAGATACAGAGTAAAGCTCCCTCTACACTGTCCCCATCAAACACTCCCAGGACAGGTACAACACGGGGTTAGATACAGAGTAAAGCTCCCTCTACACTGTCTGCATCAAACACTCCCAGGACAGGTACAGCACGGGGTTAGATACAGAGTAAAGCTCCCTCTACACTGTCCCCATCAAACACTCCCAGGACTGGTACAGCACGCGGTTAGATATAGAGTAAAGCTCCCACTACATTATCCCGATCAAACACTCCCAGGACAGGTACAGCACAGGGTTAGGTACAGAGTAAAGCTCCCTCGACACTTTCCCCATCAAACTCTCCCAGGACAGGTATAGCCCGGGGTTAGATACACAGTAATGCTCCCTCTACACTGTCCTGATCAAACACTCCCAGGACAGTTACAGCACTGGGTTAGATACAGAGCAAAGCTCCCTCCACATTGTCCCCATCAAACGCCCCCAGGACAGGTACAGCACGGGGTTAGATACAGAGTAAAGCTCCCTCTACACTTTCCTCAAAAAACACTCCCAGGGCAGGTACAGCACGTGGTTAGATATAGAGTAAAGCTCCCTCTACACTGTCCCCATCAAACACTCCCAGGCCAGGTACAGCACGGGGTTAGATACAGAGTAAGGCTCCCTCTACACTGTCCCCATCAAACACTCCCAGGACAGGTACAGCACAGGGTTAGATACAGAGCAAGGCTCCCTCTACACTGTCCCCATCAAACACTCCCAGGACAGGTACAGCATGGAGTTAGATACAGAGCAAAGCTCCCTCTACACTGTCCCCATCACACACTCCCAGGACAGGTACAGCACGGGGTTAGATACAGAGTAAAGCTCCCTCTACGCTGTCCCCATCAAACACTCCCTGGACAGGTACAGCACAGGGTTAGATACAGAGTAAAGCTCCCTCTACACTGCCCCCATCAAACACTCCCAGGACAGGTACAGCACGGGGTTAGATACACAGTAAAGCTCCCTCGACACTGTCCACATCAAACACTCCCAGGACAGGTACAGCACGGGGTTAGATACAGAGTAAAGCTCCCTCTACACTGTCCCCATCAAACACTCCGAGGACAGGTACAGCACGGAGAAAGATGCAGAGTAAAGCTCCCTCTACACTGTCCCCATCAAACACTCCCAGGACAGGTACAGCACGGGGTTAGATACTGAGTAAAGCTCCCTCTACACTGTCCCCATGAAACACTCCCAGGACAGGCACAGCACGGGGTTAGATACAGAGTAAAGCTCCCTCTACACTGTCCCCATCAAACACTCCCAGGATAGGTACAGCACAGGGGTAGATACAGAATAAAGCTCCCTCTACACTGTCCCCATCAAACACTCCCAGGACAGGTACAGCACGGGGTTAGATACAGAGTAAAGCTCCCTCTACACTGTCCCCATCAAACACTCCCAGGGCAGGTACAGCATGGGGTTAGATACAGAGTAAATCTCCCTCTACACTGTCCCCATCAAACACTCCCAGGACAGGTACAGCACGGAGAAAGATACAGAGTAAAGCTCCCTCTACACTGTCCCCATCAAACACTCCCAGGACAGGTCCAGCACGGGGTTAGATACAGAGTAAAGCTCCCTCTACACTGTCCCCATCAAACACTCCCAGGACAGGTACAGCACGGAGAAAGATACAGAGTAAAGCTCCCTCTACACTGTCCCCATCAAACACTCCCAGGACAGGTACAGCACGGGGTTAGATACAGAGTAAAGCTCCCTCTACACTGTCCCCATCAAACACTCCCAGGACAGGCACAGCACGGGGTTAGATACAGAGTAAAGCTCCCTCTACACTGTCCCCATCAAACACTCCCAGGATAGGTACAGCACAGGGTTAGATACAGAATAAAGCTCCCTCTACACTGTCCCCATCAAACACTCCCAGGACAGGTACAGCACGGGGTTAGATACAGAGTAAAGCTCCCTCTACACTGTCCCCATCAAACACTCCCAGGACAGGTACAGCACGGGGTTAGATACAGAGTAAAGCTCCCTCTCAATGGTCTCCATCAAACACCCGCAGGACAGGTACAGCACGGGGTTAGATACAGAGTAAAGCTCCCTCTACACTTTCCCCATCAAACACGCCCAGGACAGGTAGAGCACGGGGTTAGATACAGAGTAAAGCTCCCTCTACACTTTCCCCATCAAACACTCCCAGGACAGGTACAGCACGGGGTTAGATACAGAGTAAAGCTCCCTCTACACTTTCCCCATCAAACACGCCCAGGACAGGTAGAGCACGGGGTTAGATACAGAGTAAAGCTCCCAGAGTAGTGCTCGAGCCTCCGTCCCGCCCTGGGGAAGAGGGTCCGCCTCCTCTGCTCCGTGGCATCGTGCAGTGGGTCGGCCCGGACTCCAGGACCCGGATGGGTCTCTCTGAGCCCCCCTGATGGCGGGAACCAGGGTTTGTGTGGGGTCGCGGAGCACGGACAAGCAGCTCGAGGCCTGTCAGCCTCTTTAACGTCACGTCCGGCCCCAGGACAGTCCCAAGCTCGCGGGCCTGGGAATCGCTTCCCATGCATGAGGGCTGAGTGCGAGGCAAGTTGGAGGCCCTGAATATTGTTCTAATAGCGCCCCCAGCAGGATGGTGAATTGCAGGCTATTCAGTTCCGGCTGGAACACTTTGTTGCCCCAAACGGGGAACCCAGCCCCGGACCTCAGCACCATCGTCAGCAACGTTCCGAACCCCCCCCCCCCCCCACCCCCCGATGATCAATTAGAGCCTCGCGTTTCTCTGGCACATTGGCCTGCCTCGGGACGTCCCAAAGCCCTTTGCTGGTCAATGGCGTGTTTCTTTCCCTGTCCAATCGCTCTCGTGGTCCTGGGAATGCCAAGTGTGCATAGCAAGATCCCAGTCAGCCAGATCACTGACCAAGTAGCCACCGACGCACAGTGACAGCCGTGTGTACCGTCTACAAGATGCACTGCAGCAACTCACCAAGGCTCCTCAGGCAGCACCTTCCAAACCCACCACCTCTACCATCTAGGAGGACGAGAGCAGCAGATACCTGGGAGCCCCACCGCCTGGAGGTCCCCCTCCGAGTCGCTCACCGCCCCGACTGGGAAATATATCGGCCGTTCCTTCACTGTCGCTGGGGCAAAATCCTGGACCACCCTCTCTAACAGCACAATGGGTGTACCTACACGTCAGGGACTGCAGCAGCTCAGGAAGGCGGCTCCCCCACCCCCTTCTCAAGGGGCAACTAGGGCTGGGCAATAAATACTTGGGCCTGGCCACATCCGATGAAGAAATGTTTAATTATAATCGATGGTGTGGTTTGTGAGGTAAATATTGGCCCAGGAACCGCAGGCAGAAGTTCTTCTCCCCCTGCAGCTAACTCTCACTCCAGAGGGCCTGGGTTTAACATGGCATCCAAAGGCCACGCGTCAGGCAGTGGACAGCCACCTCTGGGACAGCACTGGGGGCCTCCGCCTGGGGTTTACACTCGAGTCTCCTGAGTGGGTCTTCAACCAATGGCCTTCCGACTTAGATGGGCGGGAGAGGGTGAGTGAGGAAAAAGAGAGAGAGGGAGAAAGAGAGAGAGAGAGAGAGCGCGCGAGAAAGAGAGGGAACGAGAAAGAGAGAGGGTGGAGAAAGAGAGGGAGAGCGAGAGAGAACGAGAAAGAGAGAGGGTGGAGAAAGAGAGAGAGAGAGAGAAAGGGAGGGGGGAGAGAAAGAGTGAGAAAGAGAGAGAGGGTAGAAAGAGTGAGAGCTTGAAAGAGAGAGGAGAGAAAGAGAGAGAGAATGAGAACGAGAGAGAGAGGAGAAAGAGAGAGAGGGTAGAAAGAGAGAGAGCTTGAAAGAGAGAGGAGAGAAAGAGAGCGAGAAAGAGAGAGAGAGGAGAAAGAGAGAGAAAGAGTGAGAAAGAGAGAGGGGAAGAAAGAGAGAAGGAGAGAGAGAGAGATGAGGAAAGAGAAAAATAGAGAGAGAAGGGGAAAAGGAGAGAAAGAGAGGGACAGGGAAAGCGAGAAAGAGAGAGAACGAGAAAGACAGGGAAGGAGAGACAGAGAAAGAGAAGGAGAGACAGCAAGGGAGAAAGAGAGAAAGAAAGAGAGGGATGGAGAGAGAGAGGGGGAGGGAGAGAGAGTGAAGGAGGCAGAGAGAGAGAGAAGGAAAGAGAGAGAGCGAAGGACACACGGAGAGGGGGAAAGAGAGAAAGAAAGAGAGGGATGGAGAGAGAGGGGGAGGGAGAGCGAGAGTGAAGGAGGCAGAGAGAGAGCGAAGGAAAGAGAGAGCGAAACAGAGACAGAGAGGGGGAAATAGAGAGAGGGAGAGATGGAGAGGGAGAAAGAGAGAGAGAGAGAGGGGGGATGAGAGTGAGAGAAAGAATGAGAGGGAGAGACAGGGACAGAGAGAGAGAGGGAGGAGGGACAGAGAGAGGGAAGGAGAGAAAGAAAGAGAGAGAGTGGGAAGAGAGCCACGGGTAACAGTACCCTCTGGAAGTGTAGAGCTGGGAATGATGCCCACATGATTGTTCTCTGGCTCTCTCTCTCTCCCTCTCTCTGTCACAATAACCATCAGCGACACAATACGGAAAATGCAGAACAGGGACCATCGATAGAATCTTTAACCGGCGGGGAGCACCCCGCTGGAGAAATGCCGGAATCAGAGCTGCCGGGGGGGGGGGGGTGTACCAGTACCCGCCACACACACACACACACACACACACACACACAAACTACCCCCTCCCAACCCCGACTGGCAAATTGAACAACCCCCCCCCCCCCCCACCTCCCGCACCGAAAGCCCAGCCTCTGATGGTATTCCGAGCTTGACAGTTCCCCGACAGTCCCGACAGACCGACCCACGGAGCGCGCGGCGACCCAATGTCACGCACTCTGCTGCCCGCAGCCCCCCGACGAACGCAGCCCCCCCCCCCCCCCCCCGGGGGCTGGCCTCGCGAATGAAAACGGAACGAAGACCGCTTATCGTCACGAATAGGCTTCAAAATGAAGGGGCTGCGAAAAGCCACATTCCGGCGCCTGTTCGGGGGGGGGCCGGTACGGGAATCGAACCGGCGCTGCCGGCCTGCCTCGGTCTGCTTTAAAGCCCAGCGATTTAGCCCACTGTGCTAAACCGACCAAATGGGACGGAGATGAATGGAAAGCGGTAAACCGTTATTGCAATAACAACGACAGTACGGTTTACCTGAGCTGCAGGGGTGGGGGGGAGGCCTCTTTCCTCTGCGAAGGAGCGCTGGCGAGAATATATTTTCCCCCTTTTTTTGTTTGTTTTGAGTGTGGGTTCTGCACACGTCCCCCTCTCTCTCTCTCTCTCTCTGTCTCTCTGTGAATAAATAAGAGCTGCCCTGCTCAATCTCACTGCCTCCTCTTTTGCATTAGCCAACACTGGGTTGAATGAGCTCTTCTCAGTCGCCTCAGGAAACACACGGTTTTGACTGGGGGGTGGGGTTGGACGGGGGGGGGGAGGGGGGCGGACGGGCGGGGGGTGGGGCGGAGGGGGGGGGGGGTGGGGGAGGATATTGTCAGTCAAAGCAGGCAGGAGCCAATCAGGATTCCTCCTGATCTGGGGGGGGGGGGGGGGGGGGGGGAGGGGCATCGAATCAGCTTGGCCATTTCTTGCCCTTCCGTGCGTCTCCTCAGTTGGACTGCTGTTGCCCGACAGATCCACCAGGTGTCGCCGGCAAGCCACGGGAAGGCCGATTGAATGAAACCTGACAGCACAAAGTGGGTTGTTGTGGGGTGGGGGGGGGGGGTGTTCCGGAGGGAGCCCATTCACCCCCATCCTGCCCGTGTTGGCTAATTGAGAAAGAGAGAGAGAGAGAGAGAGAGAGAGCTCTCCATTCACATACACTCATTTCCCGGATGCCCTGCCGATATTTATCCGGTTCCCACCCGCCAGCTGCCGCTGAGTCAGTTTCGGCCTCCCCGCTCGCCGTCCGGGATCGGCTTGATCCTCAGGTGGGGGGGGGTCGGGGGGGGGGGGGTGCAGATTCACGATAACCCTTCCCCCTCCCTCACCCACCTCCCCGTGTTCTTTCAAAAGTACAATGGGCGAAGATCTTTACCCGTGACGAAACGCGACGCACGCGCGGGGGGGGGGGGGGAACAGCGACCATCTTTGGGCGACCTGCAGAACGTGCGTGGACTCACTCTAAGGTTGGCTGTTCGGGTCGGGAGGCGGCGGGGAGGGGGGGGTGTGGGGGGGGAGGGGGGGCTGGTCTTTGAGGTTTGGGGTCCCACCACCTCGCCGAGCGGCTGTGAAACGCGAGAGCAGGACGGATGAGAATAGCAACTCAACGGGGTTCACCTGGGCGCCTTGCGGAAGAGCCGGATCATCGGACGCGGCGGCCTCCTCTGAGGCGAAGCTCCCACGTGGCGCCTGACGAGCAAAGGCGACTGCGCGGGCCACGGAAGCGCTCGCGAGATGGCCGAGGGAGGGGGGGGGGGGGAGCCCCAAGGGCTCTCTCTCTCTCTCTCCGTGGGGGTGGGGGTGGGGAGGGATGCCAGCCAACGAGCGAGGGAAAGGTGGGGGGGGGGGCGCCACTTGTGCCCCGCCGTGGCGGAGGTGAAAGGTCGGCGTCGCCGGCGGCAACGACAGTGGCCAGTCCCAGCCGCGGCGGTCGAGGGGGGGCGGGCGCAGAACCTCGGAGAGGCTGCGGACACTTGGGATGGCCCGGGCGAAGAAAAGCGTCTCCTCGCCTCGGAGGGAGAGGGCTGGGCTGGTTCCCCCCCCCCCCCCGGCTTGAGGGCCGGGGTGAGATTGAACCGGCTAGGCCCCAGGGGTTCGAAGAACCAGGAGGTGATCTCAACAAAACCCATCCGGCGCCGAAGAGCTCCGACGTGGACGTCTGCCGTGACTGAGGCAGCAGGAACGAAAGGATATCAAACAGAAAGACGGGTGGGTTTGGGACACGTAAGGGATATGGGGAAGGCGAGGGGAAGGTGGAGTTGACGCAGGTGATGGTCCGTGACCTGACTGCAAGGCGGAAGAGGCGCGTCGAGGGAGAGAGAGTGAGGGAGGTCAGAACACCTTGATCAGGATCAACGGGCGCGATCTGTAACCTGCTTAGATATAGGACTGAAAAATAAGTGTTAAGCAGATACCGGAATATGCCGACAGTTGCTCTGGTGGCAAAGCAGCCCAGCCAGAGTCGCCATAAAACACGTTGGCAGCGATGGAGCTTTCAGCGTAATAAATACATCTGCCTCAACGGAATCGTGCAATGAAGTGTTACGGACGAGGGGGGGGGGGGGTGATTAATTTAAACAGCCCTGATTTGACCTCTCTCCACCAGCCCGTCAACAGGAAGGTGCTTTGGATATTTACAAGTGGCGCTGTTATTCCCCCCAACACAATAGCACGGGAGGGATCCACACCTCCATTACTAACCCCCCCCGCCAACTCCAGACAAGGTCAAATGAGAGGCGGGGTTATTTTACAGACACGTACAATGCCGGGTTTTTTTTCGCCCACTGGGCCAAAGTGGGTCGAGGGAAAGATCAAGGTGATGAAAATAAAAATAAGTGGCTGGTGTTGCAGTGAGGGGTGTGGGGTATATCAGAGTGTTACAGTGAGGGGTGTGGGGTATATCAGAGTGTTACAGTGAGCGGTGTGGGGTATATCAGAGAGTGTTACAGTGAGGAGTGTGGGGTATATCAGTGTTGCAGTGAGGGGTGTGGGGTATATCAGTGTTGCAGTGAGGGGTGTGGGATATATCAGAGAGTGTTACAGTGAGGGGTGTGGGATATATCAGAGAGTGTTACAGTGAGGGGTGTGGGATATATCAGACAGTGTTAAAGTGAGGGGTGTGGGGTATATCAGAGAGTGTTACAGTGAGGGGTGTGGGGTATATCAGAGTGTTACAGTGAGGGGTGTGGGGTATATCAGAGAGTGTTACAGTGAGGGGTGTGGGGTATATCAGTGTTACAGTGAGGGGTGTGGGGTATATCAGTGTTGCAGTGAGGGGTGTGGGATATATCAGAGAGTGTTACAGTGAGGGGTGTGGGATATATCAGAGAGTGTTACAGTGAGGGGTGTGGGATATATCAGACAGTGTTAAAGTGAGGGGTGTGGGGTATATCAGAGAGTGTTACAGTGAGGGGTGTGGGGTATATCAGAGTGTTACAGTGAGGGGTGTGGGGTATATCAGAGAGTGTTACAGTGAGGGGTGTGGGGTATATCAGTGTGTTACAGTGAGGGGTGTGGGGTATATCAGTGTTACAGTGAGGGGTGTGGGGTATATCAGAGAGTGTTACAGCGAGGGGTGTGGGGTATATCAGAGAGTGTTACAGTGAGGGGTGTGCGGTATATCAGAGTGTGACAGTGAGGGGTGTGGGGTATATCAGTGTTACAGTGAGGGGTGTGGGGTATATCAGTGTTACAGTGAGGGGTGTGGGGTATACCAGAGAGTGTTACAGTGAGGGGTGTGGGGTATATCAGAGAGTGTTACAGTGAGGGGTGTGCGGTATATCAGAGTGTGACAGTGAGGGGTGTGGGGTATATCAGAGTGTTACAGTGAGGGGTGTGGGGTATATCAGAGTGTTACAGTGAGGGGTGTGGGGTATGGTAGAGAGTGTTACAGTGAGGGGTGTGGGGTATATCAGAGAGTTACAGTGAGGGGTGTGGGGTATATCAGAGAGTGTTACAGTGAGGGGTGTGGGGTATATCAGAGAGTGTTACAGTGAGGGGTGTGCGGTATATCAGAGTGTGACAGTGAGGGGTGTGGGGTATATCAGTGTTACAGTGAGGGGTGTGGGGTATATCAGTGTTACAGTGAGGGGTGTGGGGTATATCAGTGTTTCCGTGAGGGGTGTGGGGTATATCAGTGTTTCCGTGAGGGGTGTGGGGTATATCAGAGTGTCACAGTGAGGGGTGTGGGTTATATCAGACAGTGTTACAGGGAGGGGTGTGGGTTATATCAGAGTGTTACAGTGAGGTGTGTGGGGTATATCAGAGAGTTACAGTGAGGGGTGTGGGGTATATCAGAGTGTTACAGTGCGGGGTGTGGGTTATATCAGAGTGTTACAGTGAGGGGTGTGGGGTATATCAGTGTTACAGTGAGGGGTGTGGGGTATATCAGACAGTGTTACAGTGAGGTGTGTGGGGTATATCAGAGTGTTACAGTGAGGGGTGTGGGGTATATCAGAGTGTTACAGTGAGGTGTGTGGGGTATATCAGAGTGTTACAGCGAGGTGTGTGGGGTATATCAGAGTGTTACAGTGAGGGGTGTGGGGTATATCAGAGTGTTACAGTGCGGGGTGTGGGTTATATCAGAGTGTTACAGTGAGGGGTGTGGGGTGTGTCGGGTATATCAGAGTGTTACAGTGAGGGGTGTGGGGTATATCAGAGTGTTACAGTGAGGGGTGTGGGGTATATCAGAGTGTTACAGTGAGGGGTGTGGGGTATATCAGAGTGTTACAGTGAGGGGTGTGGGGTATATCAGTGTTACAGTGAGGGGTGTGGGGTATATCAGAGTGTTACAGTGAGGGGTGTGGGGTATATCAGTGTTACAGTGAGGGGTGTGGGGTATATCAGAGTGTGACAGTGAGGGGTGTGGGGTATATCAGTGTTACAGTGAGGGGTGTGGGGTATATCAGTGTTACAGTGAGGGGTGTGGGGTATATCAGTGTTTCCGTGAGGGGTGTGGGGTATATCAGTGTTTCCGTGAGGGGTGTGGGGTATATCAGAGTGTCACAGTGAGGGGTGTGGGTTATATCAGACAGTGTTACAGGGAGGGGTGTGGGTTATATCAGAGTGTTACAGTGAGGTGTGTGGGGTATATCAGAGAGTTACAGTGAGGGGTGTGGGGTATATCAGAGTGTTACAGTGCGGGGTGTGGGTTATATCAGAGTGTTACAGTGAGGGGTGTGGGGTATATCAGTGTTACAGTGAGGGGTGTGGGGTATATCAGACAGTGTTACAGTGAGGTGTGTGGGGTATATCAGAGTGTTACAGTGAGGGGTGTGGGGTATATCAGAGTGTTACAGTGAGGTGTGTGGGGTATATCAGAGTGTTACAGTGAGGTATGTGGGGTATATCAGAGTGTTACAGTGAGGGGTGTGGGGTATATCAGAGTGTTACAGTGCGGGGTGTGGGTTATATCAGAGTGTTACAGTGAGGGGTGTGGGGTGTGTCGGGTATATCAGAGTGTTACAGTGAGGGGTGTGGGGTATATCAGAGTGTTACAGTGAGGGGTGTGGGGTATATCAGAGTGTTACAGTGAGGGGTGTGGGGTATATCAGAGTGTTACAGTGAGGGGTGTGGGGTATATCAGTGTTACAGTGAGGGGTGTGGGGTATATCAGAGTGTTACAGTGAGGGGTGTGGGGTATATCAGTGTTACAGTGAGGGGTGTGGGGTATATCAGTGTTACAGTGAGGGGTGTGGGGTATATCAGAGTGTTACAGTGAGGGTGTGGGGTATATCAGAGAGAGTTACAGTGAGGGGTGTGGGGTCTATCAGAGTGTTACAGTGAGGGGTGTGGGGTATATCAGAGTGTTACAGTGAGGGGTGTGGGGTATATCAGAGTGTTAAAGTGAGGGGTGTGGGGTATATCAGAGAGTGTTACAGTGAGGGGTGTGGGGTATATCAGTGTTATAGTGAGGGGTGTGGGGTATATCAGAGAGTGTTACAGTGAGGGGTGTGGGGTATATCAGAGAGTGTTACAGTGAGGGGTGTGGGGTATATCAGAGAGTGTTACAGTGAGGGGTGTGCGGTATATCAGAGAGTGTTACAGTGAGGGGTGTGGGGTATATCAGAGAGTGTTACAGTGAGGGGTGTGGGGTATATCAGAGAGTGTTACAGTGAGGGGTGTGGGGTATATCAGAGTGTTACAGTGAGGGGTGTGGGGTATATCAGAGAGTTACAGTGAGGGGTGTGGGGTATATCAGTGTTACAGTGAGGGGTGTGGCGTATATCAGTGTTACAGTGAGGGGTGTGAGGTATATCAGTGTTACAGTGAGGGGTGTGGTGTATATCAGAGTGTTACAGTGAGGGGTGTAGGGTATATCAGTGTGTTACAGTGAGGGGTGTGGGGTATATCAGAGTGTTACAGTGAGGGGTGTGGGGTATATCAGAGTGTTACAGTGAGGGGTGTGGGGTATATCAGAGAGTTACAGTGAGGGGTGAGGGGTATATCAGTGTTACAGTGAGGGGTGTGGGGTATATCAGTGTTACAGTGAGGGGTGTGGGGTATATCAGAGTGTTACAGTGAGGGGTGTGGGGTATATCAGAGTGTTAAAGTGAGGGGTGTGGGGTATATCAGAGAGTGTTACAGTGAGGGGTGTGGGGTATATCAGTGTTATAGTGAGGGGTGTGGGGTATATCAGAGAGTGTTACAGTGAGGGGTGTGGGGTATATCAGAGAGTGTTACAGTGAGGGGTGTGGGGTATATCAGAGAGTTTTACAGTGAGGGATGTGCGGTATATCAGAGAGTGTTACAGTGAGGGGTGTGGGGTATATCACAGAGTGTTACAGTGAGGGGTGTGGGGTATATCAGAGAGTGTTACAGTGAGGGGTGTGGGGTATATCAGAGTGTTACAGTGAGGGGTGTGGGGTATATCAGAGAGTTACAGTGAGGGGTGTGGGGTATATCAGTGTTACAGTGAGGGGTGTGGGGTATATCAGTGTTACAGTGAGGGGTGTGAGGTATATCAGTGTTACAGTGAGGGGTGTGGTGTATATCAGAGTGTTACAGTGAGGGGTGTGGGGTATATCAGTGTGTTACAGTGAGGGGTGTGGGGTATATCAGAGTGTTACAGTGAGGGGTGTGGGGTATATCAGAGTGTTACAGTGAGGGGTGTGGGGTATATCAGAGAGTTACAGTGAGGGGTGAGGGGTATATCAGTGTTACAGTGAGGGGTGTGGGGTATATCAGTGTTACAGTGAGGGGTGTGCGGTATATCAGAGTGTTACAGTGAGGGGTGTGGGGTATATCAGAGTGTTACAGTGAGGGGTGTGGGGTATATCAGAGTGTTACAGTGAGGGGTGAGGGGTATATCAGAGTGTTACAGTGAGGGGTGTGGGGTATATCAGTGTGTTACAGTGAGGGGTGTGGGGTATATCAGAGTGTTACAGTGAGGGGTGTGGGGTATATCAGAGTGTTACAGTGAGGGGTGTGGGGTATATCAGAGTGTTACAGTGAGGGGTGTGGGGTATATCAGAGTGTCACAGTGAGGGGTGTGGGGTATATCAGAGTGTTACAGTGAGGGGTGTGGGGTATATCAGAGTGTTACAGTGAGGGGTGTGGGGTATATCAGTGTTACAGTGAGGGGTGTGGGGTATATCAGTGTTACAGTGAGGGGTGTGCGGTATATCAGAGTGTTACAGTGAGGGGTGTGGGGTATATCAGAGTGTTACAGTGAGGGGTGTGGGGTATATCAGAGTGTTAAAGTGAGGGGTGTGGGGTATATCAGAGAGTGTTACAGTGAGGGGTGTGGGGTATATCAGTGTTATAGTGAGGGGTGTGGGGTATATCAGAGAGTGTTACAGTGAGGGGTGTGGGGTATATCAGAGAGTGTTACAGTGAGGGGTGTGGGGTATATCAGAGAGTGTTACAGTGAGGGGTGTGCGGTATATCAGAGAGTGTTACAGTGAGGGGTGTGGGGTATATCAGAGAGTGTTACAGTGAGGGGTGTGGGGTATATCAGAGAGTGTTACAGTGAGGGGTGTGGGGTATATCAGAGTGTTACAGTGAGGGGTGTGGGGTATATCAGAGAGTTACAGTGAGGGGTGTGGGGTATATCAGTGTTACAGTGAGGGGTGTGGGGTATATCAGTGTTACAGTGAGGGGTGTGAGGTATATCAGTGTTACAGTGAGGGGTGTGGTGTATATCAGAGTGTTACAGTGAGGGGTGTGGGGTATATCAGTGTGTTACAGTGAGGGGTGTGGGGTATATCAGAGTGTTACAGTGAGGGGTGTGGGGTATATCAGAGTGTTACAGTGAGGGGTGTGGGGTATATCAGAGAGTTACAGTGAGGGGTGTGGAGTATATCAGTGTTACAGTGAGGGGTGTGGGGTATATCAGTGTTACAGTGAGGGGTGTGCGGTATATCAGAGTGTTACAGTGAGGGGTGTGGGGTATATCAGAGTGTTACAGTGAGGGGTGTGGGGTATATCAGAGTGTTACAGTGAGGGGTGAGGGGTATATCAGAGTGTTACAGTGAGGGGTGTGGGGTATATCAGTGTGTTACAGTGAGGGGTGTGGGGTATATCAGAGTGTTACAGTGAGGGGTGTGGGGTATATCAGAGTGTTACAGTGAGGGGTGTGGGGTATATCAGAGTGTTACAGTGAGGGGTGTGGGGTATATCAGAGTGTCACAGTGAGGGGTGTGGGGTATATCAGAGTGTTACAGTGAGGGGTGTGGGGTATATCAGAGTGTTACAGTGAGGGGTGTGGGGTATATCAGTGTTACAGTGAGGGGTGTGGGGTATATCAGTGTTACAGTGAGGGGTGTGCGGTATATCAGAGTGTTACAGTGAGGGGTGTGGGGTATATCAGAGTGTTACAGTGAGGGGTGTGGGGTATATCAGAGTGTTACAGTGAGGGGTGTGTGGTATATCAAAGTGTTACAGTGAGGGGTGTGGGGTATATCAGAGTGTTACAGTGAGGGGTGTGGGGTATATCAGAGTGTTACAGTGAGGGGTGTGGGGTATAGTAGAGAGTGTTACAGTGAGGGGTGTGGGGTATATCAGAGAGTGTTACAGTGAGGGGTGTGGGGTATATCAGAGTGTTACAATGAGGGGTGTGAGGTATATCAAAGTGTTACAGTGAGGGGTGTGGGGTATATCAGTTTCACAGTGAGGGGTGTGGGATATATCAGAGTGTTACAGTGAGGGGTGTGGGGTATATCAGAGTGTTACAGTGAGGGGTGTGGGGTATATCAGTGTTACAGTGAGGGGTGTGGGGTATATCAGTGTTACAGTGAGGGGTGTGGGGTATATCAGAGAGTATTACAGTGAGGGGTGTGGGGTATATCAGAGTGTTACAGTGAGGGGTGTGGGGTATATCAGTGTGTTACAGTGCGGGGTGTGGGGTATATCAGAGAGTGTTACAGTGAGGGGTGTGGGGTATATCAGTGTTACAGTGAGGGGTGTGGGGTATATCAGAGTGTTACAGTGAGGGGTGTGGGGTATATCAGTGTTACAGTGAGGGGTGTGGGGTATATCAGTGTTTACAGTGAGGGGTGTGGGGTATATCAGAGTGTTACAGTGAGGGGTGTGGGGTATATCAGTGTTTACAGTGAGGGGTGTGGGGTATATCAGAGAGTGTTACAGTGAGGGGTGTGGGGTATATCAGAGAGTGTTACAGTGAGGGGTGTGGGGTATATCAGAGAGTGTTACAGTGAGGGGTGTGGGGTATATCAGAGAGTGTTACAGTGAGGGGTGTGGGGTATATCAGAGTGTTACAGTGAGGGGTGTGGGGTATATCAGAGAGTTACAGTGAGGGGTGTGGGGTATATCAGTGTTACAGTGAGGGGTGAGGTGTATATCAGAGTGTTACAGTGAGGGGTGTGGGGTATATCAGAGAGTGTTACAGTGAGGGGTGTGGGGTATATCAGAGTGTTACAGTGAGGGGTGTGGGGTATATCAGTGTGTTACAGTGAGGGGTGTGGGGTATATCAGAGTGTTACAGTGAGGGGTGTGGGGTATATCAGTGTGTTACAGTGAGGGGTGTGGGGTATATCAGAGTGTTACAGTGAGGGGTGTGGGGTATATCAGAGAGTTACAGTGAGGGGTGAGGGGTATATCAGTGTTACAGTGAGGGATGTGGGGTATATCAGTGTTACAGTGAGGGGTGTGCGGTATATCAGAGTGTTACAGTGAGGGGTGTGGGGTATATCAGAGTGTTACAGTGAGGGGTGTGGGGTATATCAGAGTGTTACAGTGAGGGGTGAGGGGTATATCAGAGTGTTACAGTGAGGAGTGTGGGGTATATCAGAGAGTGTTACAGTGAGGGGTGTGCGGTATATCAGAGAGTGTTACAGTGAGGGGTGTGGGGTATATCAGAGTGTTACAGTGAGGGGTGTGGGGTATATCAGAGAGTTACAGTGAGGGGTGTGGGGTATATCAGTGTTACAGTGAGGGGTGTGGCGTATATCAGTGTTACAGTGAGGGGTGTGAGGTATATCAGTGTTACAGTGAGGGGTGTGGTGTATATCAGAGTGTTACAGTGAGGGGTGTAGGGTATATCAGTGTGTTACAGTGAGGGGTGTGGGGTATATCAGAGTGTTACAGTGAGGGGTGTGGGGTATATCAGAGTGTTACAGTGAGGGGTGTGGGGTATATCAGAGAGTTACAGTGAGGGGTGAGGGGTATATCAGTGTTACAGTGAGGGGTGTGGGGTATATCAGTGTTAAAGTGAGGGGTGTGGGGTATATCAGAGTGTTACAGTGAGGGGTGTGGGGTATATCAGAGTGTTAAAGTGAGGGGTGTGGGGTATATCAGAGAGTGTTACAGTGAGGGGTGTGGGGTATATCAGTGTTATAGTGAGGGGTGTGGGGTATATCAGAGAGTGTTACAGTGAGGGGTGTGGGGTATATCAGAGAGTGTTACAGTGAGGGGTGTGGGGTATATCAGAGAGTGTTACAGTGAGGGGTGTGCGGTATATCAGAGAGTGTTACAGTGAGGGGTGTGGGGTATATCAGAGAGTGTTACAGTGAGGGGTGTGGGGTATATCAGAGAGTGTTACAGTGAGGGGTGTGGGGTATATCAGAGTGTTACAGTGAGTGGTGTGGGGTATATCAGAGAGTTACAGTGAGGGGTGTGGGGTATATCAGTGTTACACTGAGGGGTGTGGGGTATATCAGTGTTACAGTGAGGGGTGTGAGGTATATCAGTGTTACAGTGAGGGGTGTGGTGTATATCAGAGTGTTACAGTGAGGGGTGTGGGGTATATCAGTGTGTTACAGTGAGGGGTGTGGGGTATATCAGAGTGTTACAGTGAGGGGTGTGGGGTATATCAGTGTGTTACAGTGAGGGGTGTGGGGTATATCAGATTGTTACAGTGAGGGGTGTGGGGTATATCAGAGTGTTACAGTGAGGGGTGTGGGGTATATCAGAGAGTTACAGTGAGGGGTGAGGGGTATATCAGTGTTACAGTGAGGGGTGTGGGGTATATCAGTGTTACAGTGAGGGGTGTGCGGTATATCAGAGTGTTACAGTGAGGGGTGTGGGGTATATCAGGGTGTTACAGTGAGGGGTGTGGGGTATATCAGAGTGTTACAGTGAGGGGTGAGGGGTATATCAGAGTGTTACAGTGAGGGGTGTGGGGTATATCAGTGTGTTACAGTGAGGGGTGTGGGGTATATCAGATTGTTACAGTGAGGGGTGTGGGGTATATCAGAGTGTTACAGTGAGGGGTGTGGGGTATATCAGAGTGTTACAGTGAGGGGTGTGGGGTATATCAGAGTGTCACAGTGAGGGGTGTGGGGTATATCAGAGTGTTACAGTGAGGGGTGTGGGGTATATCAGAGTGTTACAGTGAGGGGTGTGGGGTATATCAGTGTTACAGTGAGGGGTGTGGGGTATATCAGTGTTACAGTGAGGGGTGTGCGGTATATCAGAGTGTTACAGTGAGGGGTGTGGGATATATCAGAGTGTTACAGTGAGGGGTGTGGGGTATATCAGAGTGTTACAGTGAGGGGTGTGTGGTATATCAGTGTGTTACAGTGAGGGGTGTGGGGTATATCAGAGTGTTACAGTGAGGGGTGTGGGGTATATCAGAGTGTTACAGTGAGGGGTGTGGGGTATAGTAGAGAGTGTTACAGTGAGGGGTGTGGGGTATATCAGAGAGTGTTACAGTGAGGGGTGTGGGGTATATCAGAGTGTTACAATGAGGGGTGTGAGGTATATCAAAGTGTTACAGTGAGGGGTGTGGGGTATATCAGTGTCACAGTGAGGGGTGTGGGATATATCAGAGTGTTACAGTGAGGGGTGTGGGGTGTATCAGAGAGTTACAGTGAGGGGTGTGGGGTATATCAGTGTTACAGTGATGGGTGTGGGGTATATCAGTGTTACAGTGAGGGGTGTGGGGTATATCAGAGAGTATTACAGTGAGGGGTGTGGGGTATATCAGAGTGTTACAGTGAGGGGTGTGGGGTATATCAGTGTGTTACAGTGCGGGGTGTGGGGTATATCAGAGAGTGTTACAGTGAGGGGTGTGGGGTATATCAGTGTTACAGTGAGGGGTGTGGGGTATATCAGAGTGTTACAGTGAGGGGTGTGGGGTATATCAGTGTTACAGTGAGGGGTGTGGGGTATATCAGTGTTTACAGTGAGGGGTGTGGGGTATATCAGAGTGTTACAGTGAGGGGTGTGGGGTATATCAGTGTTTACAGTGAGGGGTGTGGGGTATATCAGAGAGTGTTACAGTGAGGGGTGTGGGGTATATCAGAGAGTGTTACAGTGAGGGGTGTGGGGTATATCAGAGAGTGTTACAGTGAGGGGTGTGGGGTATATCAGAGAGTGTTACAGTGAGGGGTGTGGGGTATATCAGAGTGTTACAGTGAGGGGTGTGGGGTATATCAGAGAGTTACAGTGAGGGGTGTGGTGTATATCAGAGAGTGTTACAGTGAGGGGTGTGGGGTATATCAGAGAGTGTTACAGTGAGGGGTGTGGGGTATATCAGAGAGTGTTACAGTGAGGGGTGTGGGGTATATCAGAGTGTTACAGTGAGGGGTGTGGGGTATATCAGAGAGTGTTACAGTGAGGGGTGTGGGGTATATCAGAGAGTGTTACAGTGAGGGGTGTGGGGTATATCAGAGTGTTACAGTGAGGGGTGTGGGGTATATCAGAGAGTTACAGTGAGGGGTGTGGTGTATATCAGAGTGTTACAGTGAGGGGTGTGGGGTATATCAGAGAGTGTTACAGTGAGGGGTGTGGGGTATATCAGAGTGTTACAGTGAAGGGTGTGGGGTATATCAGTGTGTTACAGTGAGGGGTGTGGGGTATATCAGAGTGTTACAGTGAGGGGTGTGGGGTATATCAGTGTGTTACAGTGAGGGGTGTGGGGTATATCAGAGTGTTACAGTGAGGGGTGTGGGGTATATCAGAGAGTTACAGTGAGGGGTGAGGGGTATATCAGTGTTACAGTGAGGGGTGTGGGGTATATCAGTGTTACAGTGAGGGGTGTGCGGTATATCAGAGTGTTACAGTGAGGGGTGTGGGGTATATCAGAGTGTTACAGTGAGGGGTGTGGGGTATATCAGAGTGTTACAGTGAGGGGTGAGGGGTATATCAGAGTGTTACAGTGAGGGGTGTGGTGTATATCAGTGTGTTACAGTGAGGGGTGTGGGGTATATCAGAGTGTTACAGTGAGGGGTGTGGGGTATATCAGAGTGTTACAGTGAGGGGTGTGGGGTATATCAGAGTGTTACAGTGAGGGGTGTGGGGTATCTCAGAGTGTCACAGTGAGGGGTGTGGGGTATATCAGAGTGTTACAGTGAGGGGTGTGGGGTATATCAGAGAGTGTTACAGTGAGGGGTGTGGGGTATATCAGAGAGTGTTACAGTGAGGGGTGTGGGGTATATCAGAGTGTTACAGTGAGGGGTGTGGGGTATATCAGAGTGTTAAAGTGAGGGGTGTGGGGTATATCAGAGAGTGTTACAGTGAGGGGTGTGGGGTATATCAGTGTTATAGTGAGGGGTGTGGGGTATATCAGAGAGTGTTACAGTGAGGGGTGTGGGGTATATCAGAGAGTGTTACAGTGAGGGGTGTGGGGTATATCAGAGAGTGTTACAGTGAGGGGTGTGCGGTATATCAGAGAGTGTTACAGTGAGGGGTGTGGGGTATATCAGAGAGTGTTACATTGAGGGGTGTGGGGTATATCAGAGAGTTACAGTGAGGGGTGTGGTGTATATCAGAGAGTGTTACAGTGAGGGGTGTGGGGTATATCAGAGAGTGTTACAGTGAGGGGTGTGGGGTATATCAGAGAGTGTTACAGTGAGGGGTGTGGGGTATATCAGAGTGTTACAGTGAGGGGTGTGGGGTATATCAGAGAGTGTTACAGTGAGGGGTGTGGGGTATATCAGAGAGTGTTACAGTGAGGGGTGTGGGGTATATCAGAGTGTTACAGTGAGGGGTGTGGGGTATATCAGAGAGTTACAGTGAGGGGTGTGGTGTATATCAGAGTGTTACAGTGAGGGGTGTGGGGTATATCAGAGAGTGTTACAGTGAGGGGTGTGGGGTATATCAGAGTGTTACAGTGAAGGGTGTGGGGTATATCAGTGTGTTACAGTGAGGGGTGTGGGGTATATCAGAGTGTTACAGTGAGGGGTGTGGGGTATATCAGTGTGTTACAGTGAGGGGTGTGGGGTATATCAGAGTGTTACAGTGAGGGGTGTGGGGTATATCAGAGAGTTACAGTGAGGGGTGAGGGGTATATCAGTGTTACAGTGAGGGGTGTGGGGTATATCAGTGTTACAGTGAGGGGTGTGCGGTATATCAGAGTGTTACAGTGAGGGGTGTGGGGTATATCAGAGTGTTACAGTGAGGGGTGTGGGGTATATCAGAGTGTTACAGTGAGGGGTGAGGGGTATATCAGAGTGTTACAGTGAGGGGTGTGGTGTATATCAGTGTGTTACAGTGAGGGGTGTGGGGTATATCAGAGTGTTACAGTGAGGGGTGTGGGGTATATCAGAGTGTTACAGTGAGGGGTGTGGGGTATATCAGAGTGTTACAGTGAGGGGTGTGGGGTATCTCAGAGTGTCACAGTGAGGGGTGTGGGGTATATCAGAGTGTTACAGTGAGGGGTGTGGGGTATATCAGAGAGTGTTACAGTGAGGGGTGTGGGGTATATCAGAGAGTGTTACAGTGAGGGGTGTGGGGTATATCAGAGTGTTACAGTGAGGGGTGTGGGGTATATCAGAGTGTTAAAGTGAGGGGTGTGGGGTATATCAGAGAGTGTTACAGTGAGGGGTGTGGGGTATATCAGTGTTATAGTGAGGGGTGTGGGGTATATCAGAGAGTGTTACAGTGAGGGGTGTGGGGTATATCAGAGAGTGTTACAGTGAGGGGTGTGGGGTATATCAGAGAGTGTTACAGTGAGGGGTGTGCGGTATATCAGAGAGTGTTACAGTGAGGGGTGTGGGGTATATCAGAGAGTGTTACATTGAGGGGTGTGGGGTATATCAGAGAGTGTTACAGTGAGGGGTGTGGGGTATATCAGAGTGTTACAGTGAGGGGTGTGGGGTATATCAGAGTGTTACAGTGAGGGGTGTGGGGTATATCAGTGTTACAGTGAGGGGTGTGGGGTATATCAGTGTTACAGTGAGGGGTGTGAGGTATATCAGTGTTACAGTGAGGGGTGTGGTGTATATCAGAGTGTTACAGTGAGGGGTGTGGGGTATATCAGTGTGTTACAGTGAGGGGTGTGGGGTATATCAGAGTGTTACAGTGAGGGGTGTGGGGTATATCAGAGTGTTACAGTGAGGGGTGTGGGGTATATCAGAGAGTTACAGTGAGGGGTGAGGGGTATATCAGTGTTACAGTGAGGGGTGTGGGGTATATCAGTGTTACAGTGAGGGGTGTGCGGTATATCAGAGTGTTACAGTGAGGGGTGTGGGGTATATCAGAGTGTTACAGTGAGGGGTGTGGGGTATATCAGAGTGTTACAGTGAGGGGTGAGGGGTATATCAGAGTGTTACAGTGAGGGGTGTGGGGTATATCAGTGTGTTACAGTGAGGGGTGTGGGGTATATCAGAGTGTTACAGTGAGGGGTGTGGGGTATATCAGAGTGTTACAGTGAGGGGTGTGGGGTATATCAGAGTGTTACAGTGAGGGGTGTGGGGTATATCAGAGTGTCACAGTGAGGGGTGTGGGGTATATCAGAGTGTTACAGTGAGGGGTGTGGGGTATATCAGAGTGTTACAGTGAGGGTTGTGGGGTATATCAGTGTTACAGTGAGGGGTGTGGGGTATATCAGTGTTACAGTGAGGGGTGTGCGGTATATCAGAGTGTTACAGTGAGGGGTGTGGGGTATATCAGAGTGTTACAGTGAGGGGTGTGGGGTATATCAGAGTGTTACAGTGAGGGGTGTGTGGTATATCAGAGTGTTACAGTGAGGGGTGTGGGGTATATCAGAGTGTTACAGTGAGGGGTGTGGGGTATATCAGAGTGTTAAAGTGAGGGGTGTGGGGTATATCAGAGAGTGTTACAGTGAGGGGTGTGGGGTATATCAGTGTTATAGTGAGGGGTGTGGGGTATATCAGAGAGTGTTACAGTGAGGGGTGTGGGGTATATCAGAGAGTGTTACAGTGAGGGGTGTGGGGTATATCAGAGAGTGTTACAGTGAGGGGTGTGCGGTATATCAGAGAGTGTTACAGTGAGGGGTGTGGGGTATATCAGAGAGTGTTACATTGAGGGGTGTGGGGTATATCAGAGAGTGTTACAGTGAGGGGTGTGGGGTATATCAGAGTGTTACAGTGAGGGGTGTGGGGTATATCAGAGTGTTACAGTGAGGGGTGTGGGGTATATCAGTGTTACAGTGAGGGGTGTGGGGTATATCAGTGTTACAGTGAGGGGTGTGAGGTATATCAGTGTTACAGTGAGGGGTGTGGTGTATATCAGAGTGTTACAGTGAGGGGTGTGGGGTATATCAGTGTGTTACAGTGAGGGGTGTGGGGTATATCAGAGTGTTACAGTGAGGGGTGTGGGGTATATCAGAGTGTTACAGTGAGGGGTGTGGGGTATATCAGAGAGTTACAGTGAGGGGTGAGGGGTATATCAGTGTTACAGTGAGGGGTGTGGGGTATATCAGTGTTACAGTGAGGGGTGTGCGGTATATCAGAGTGTTACAGTGAGGGGTGTGGGGTATATCAGAGTGTTACAGTGAGGGGTGTGGGGTATATCAGAGTGTTACAGTGAGGGGTGAGGGGTATATCAGAGTGTTACAGTGAGGGGTGTGGGGTATATCAGTGTGTTACAGTGAGGGGTGTGGGGTATATCAGAGTGTTACAGTGAGGGGTGTGGGGTATATCAGAGTGTTACAGTGAGGGGTGTGGGGTATATCAGAGTGTTACAGTGAGGGGTGTGGGGTATATCAGAGTGTCACAGTGAGGGGTGTGGGGTATATCAGAGTGTTACAGTGAGGGGTGTGGGGTATATCAGAGTGTTACAGTGAGGGTTGTGGGGTATATCAGTGTTACAGTGAGGGGTGTGGGGTATATCAGTGTTACAGTGAGGGGTGTGCGGTATATCAGAGTGTTACAGTGAGGGGTGTGGGGTATATCAGAGTGTTACAGTGAGGGGTGTGGGGTATATCAGAGTGTTACAGTGAGGGGTGTGTGGTATATCAGAGTGTTACAGTGAGGGGTGTGGGGTATATCAGAGTGTTACAGTGAGGGGTGTGGGGTATATCAGAGTGTTACAGTGAGGGGTGTGGGGTATAGTAGAGAGTGTTACAGTGAGGGGTGTGGGGTATATCAGAGAGTGTTACAGTGAGGGGTGTGGGGTATATCAGAGTGTTACAATGAGGGGTGTGAGGTATATCAAAGTGTTACAGTGAGGGGTGTGGGGTATATCAGTGTCACAGTGAGGGGTGTGGGATATATCAGAGTGTTACAGTGAGGGGTGTGGGGTATATCAGAGTGTTACAGTGAGGGGTGTGGGGTATATCAGTGTTACAGTGAGGGGTGTGGGGTATATCAGTGTTACAGTGAGGGGTGTGGGGTATATCAGAGAGTATTGCAGTGAGGGGTGTGGGGTATATCAGAGTGTTACAGTGAGGGGTGTGGGGTATATCAGTGTGTTACATTGCGGGGTGTGGGGTATATCAGAGAGTGTTACAGTGAGGGGTGTGGGGTATATCAGTGTTACAGTGAGGGGTGTGGGGTATATCAGAGTGTTACAGTGAGGGGTGTGGGGTATATCAGTGTTACAGTGAGGGGTGTGGGGTATATCAGTGTTTACAGTGAGGGGTGTGGGGTATATCAGAGTGTTACAGTGAGGGGTGTGGGGTATATCAGTGTTTACAGTGAGGGGTGTGGGGTATATCAGAGAGTGTTACAGTGAGGGGTGTGGGGTATATCAGAGAGTGTTACAGTGAGGGGTGTGGGGTATATCAGAGAGTGTTACAGTGAGGGGTGTGGGGTATATCAGAGAGTGTTACAGTGAGGGGTGTGGGGTATATCAGAGTGTTACAGTGAGGGGTGTGGGGTATATCAGAGAGTTACAGTGAGGGGTGTGGGGTATATCAGTGTTACAGTGAGGGGTGTGGTGTATATCAGAGTGTTACAGTGAGGGGTGTGGGGTATATCAGAGAGTGTTACAGTGAGGGGTGTGGGGTATATCAGAGTGTTACAGTGAAGGGTGTGGGGTATATCAGTGTGTTACAGTGAGGGGTGTGGGGTATATCAGAGTGTTACAGTGAGGGGTGTGGGGTATATCAGTGTGTTACAGTGAGGGGTGTGGGGTATATCAGAGTGTTACAGTGAGGGGTGTGGGGTATATCAGAGAGTTACAGTGAGGGGTGAGGGGTATATCAGTGTTACAGTGAGGGGTGTGGGGTATATCAGTGTTACAGTGAGGGGTGTGCGGTATATCAGAGTGTTACAGTGAGGGGTGTGGGGTATATCAGAGTGTTACAGTGAGGGGTGTGGGGTATATCAGAGTGTTACAGTGAGGGGTGAGGTGTATATCAGAGTGTTACAGTGAGGGGTGTGGTGTATATCAGTGTGTTACAGTGAGGGGTGTGGGGTATATCAGAGTGTTACAGTGAGGGGTGTGGGGTATATCAGAGTGTTACAGTGAGGGGTGTGGGGTATATCAGAGTGTTACAGTGAGGGGTGTGGGGTATCTCAGAGTGTCACAGTGAGGGGTGTGGGGTATATCAGAGTGTTACAGTGAGGGGTGTGGGGTATATCAGAGTGTTTCAGTGAGGGGTTTGGGGTATATCAGTGTTACAGTGAGGGGTGTGGGGTATATCAGTGTTACAGTGAGGGGTGTGCGATATATCAGAGTGTTACAGTGAGGGGTGTGGGGTATATCAGAGTGTTACAGTGAGGGGTGTGGGGTATATCAGAGTGTTACAGTGAGGGGTGTGTGGTATATCAGAGTGTTACAGTGAGGGGTGTGGGGTATATCAGAGTGTTACAGTGAGGGGTGTGGGGTATATCAGAGTGTTACAGTGAGGCGTGTGGGGTATAGTAGAGAGTGTTACAGTGAGGGGTGTGGGGTATATCAGAGAGTGTTACAGTGAGGGGTGTGGGGTATATCAGAGTGTTACAGTGAGGGGTGTGAGGTATATCAAAGTGTTACAGTGAGGGGTGTGGGGTATATCAGTGTCACAGTGAGGGGTGTGGGATATATCAGAGTGTTAAAGTGAGGGGTGTGGGGTATATCAGAGTGTTACAGTGAGGGGTGTGGGGTATATCAGTGTTACAGTGAGGGGTGTGGGGTATATCAGTGTTACAGTGAGGGGTGTGGGGACATCAGTGTTACAGTGAGGGGTGTGGGGTATATCAGTGTTTACAGTGAGGGGTGTGGGGTATATCAGAGTGTTACAGTGAGGGGTGTGGGGTATATCAGTGTTTACAGTGAGGGGTGTGGGGTATATCAGAGTGTTACAGTGAGGGGTGTGGGGTATATCAGAGTGTTACAGTGAGGGGTGTGGGGTATATCAGTGTTTACAGTGAGGGGTGTGGGGTATATCAGAGTGTTACAGTGAGGGGTGTGGGGTATATCAGTGTTACAGTGAGGGGTGTGGGGTATATCAGTGTTTACAGTGAGGGGTGTGGGGTATATCAGAGTGTTACAGTGAGGGGTGTGGGGTATATCAGAGTGTTACAGTGAGGGGTGTGGGGTATATCAGTGTTTACAGTGAGGGGTGTGGGGCATATCAGAGTGTTACAGTGTGGGGTGTGGGGTATATCAGTGTTACAGTGAGGGGTGTGGGGTATATCAGTGTTTACAGTGAGGGGTGTGGGGTATATCAGAGTGTTACAGTGAGGGGTGTGGGGTATATCAGAGTGTTACAGTGAGGGGTGTGGGGTATATCAGTGTTACAGTGAGGGGAGTGGGGTATATCAGTGCTTACAGTGAGGGGTGTGCGGTATATCAGAGTGTTACAGTGAGGGGTGTGGGGTATATCAGTGTTTACAGTGAGGGGCGTGGGGTATATCAGAGTGTTACAGTGAGGGGTGTGGGGTATATCAGTGTTACAGTGAGGGGTGTGGGGTATATCAGAGAGTGTTACAGTGAGGGGTGTGGGGTATATCAGTGTTACAGTGAGGGGTGTGGGGTATATCAGAGAGTGTTACAGTGAGGGGTGTGGGGTATATCAGAGTGTTACAGAGAGGGGTGTGGGGTATATCAGAGTGTTACAGTGAGGGGTGTGGGGTATATCAGAGTGTTACAGAGAGGGGTGTGGGCTATATCAGTGTGTTACAGCGAGGAGTGTGGGGTATATCAGAGTGTTACAGAGAGGGGTGTGTGGTATATCAGAGAGTGTTACAGTGAGAGGTGTGGGGTATATCAGAGTGTTACAGAGAGGGGTGTGGGGTATATCAGAGTGTTGCAGTGAGGGGTGTGGGATATATCAGAGTGTTACAGTGAGGTGTGTGGGGTATATCAGTGTGTTACAGTGAGGGGTGTGGGGTATATCAGTGTTACAGTGAGGGGTGTGGGGTATATCAGTGTTACAGTGAGGGGTGTGTGGTATATCAGAGTGTTACAGTGAGGGGTGTGGGGTATATCAGAGTGTTACAGTGAGGGGTGTGGGGTATATCAGAGTGTTACAGTGAGGGGTGTGGGGTATAGTAGAGAGTGTTACAGTGAGGGGTGTGGGGAATATCAGAGAGTGTTACAGTGAGGGGTGTGGGGTATATCAGAGTGTTACAATGAGGGGTGTGAGGTATATCAAAGTGTTACAGTGAGGGGTGTGGGGTATATCAGTGTCACAGTGAGGGGTGTGGGATATATCAGAGTGTTACAGTGAGGGGTGTGGGGTATATCAGAGTGTTACAGTGAGGGGTGTGGGGTATATCAGTGTTACAGTGAGGGGTGTGGGGTATATCAGTGTTACAGTGAGGGGTGTGGGGTATATCAGAGAGTATTACAGTGAGGGGTGTGGGGTATATCAGAGTGTTACAGTGAGAGGTGTGGGGTATATCAGTGTGTTACAGTGCGGGGTGTGGGGTATATCAGAGAGTGTTACAGTGAGGGGTGTGGGGTATATCAGTGTTACAGTGAGGGGTGTGGGGTATATCAGAGTGTTACAGTGAGGGGTGTGGGGTATATCAGTGTTACAGTGAGGGGTGTGGGTTATATCAGTGTTTACAGTGAGGGGTGTGGGGTATATCAGAGTGTTACAGTGAGGGGTGTGGGGTATATCAGTGTTTACAGTGAGGGGTGTGGGGTATATCAGAGAGTGTTACAGTGAGGGGTGTGGGGTATATCAGAGAGTGTTACAGTGAGGGGTGTGGGGTATATCAGAGAGTGTTACAGTGAGGGGTGTGGGGTATATCAGAGAGTGTTACAGTGAGGGGTGTGGGGTATATCAGAGTGTTACAGTGAGGGGTGTGGGGTATATCAGAGAGTTACAGTGAGGGGTGTGGGGTATATCAGTGTTACAGTGAGGGGTGTGGTGTATATCAGAGTGTTACAGTGAGGGGTGTGGGGTATATCAGAGAGTGTTACAGTGAGGGGTGTGGGGTATATCAGAGTGTTACAGTGAGGGGTGTGGGGTATATCAGTGTGTTACAGTGAGGGGTGTGGGGTATATCAGAGTGTTACAGTGAGGGGTGTGGGGTATATCAGTGTGTTACAGTGAGGGGTGTGGGGTATATCAGAGTGTTACAGTGAGGGGTGTGGGGTATATCAGAGAGTTACAGTGAGGGGTGAGGGGCATATCAGTGTTACAGTGAGGGGTGTGGGGTATATCAGTGTTACAGTGAGGGGTGTGCGGTATATCAGAGTGTTAAAGTGAGGGGTGTGGGGTATATCAGTGTTACAGTGAGGGGTGTGGGGTATATCAGTGTGTTACAGTGAGGGGTGTGGGGTATATCAGAGTGTTACAGTGAGGGGTGTGGGGTATATCAGAGAGTTACAGTGAGGGGTGAGGGGTATATCAGAGTGTTACAGTGAGGGCTGTGGGGTATATCAGTGTGTTACAGTGAGGGGTGTGGGGTATATAAGAGTGTTACAGTGAGGGGTGTGGGGTATATCAGAGTGTTACAGTGAGGGGTGTGGGGTATATCTGAGTGTTACAGTGAGGGGTGTGGGGTATCTCAGAGTGTCACAGTGAGGGGTGTGGGGTATATCAGAGTGTTACAGTGAGGGGTGTGAGGTATATCAGAGTGTTACAGTGAGGGGTGTGGGGTATATCAGTGTTACAGTGAGGGGTGTGGGGTATATCAGTGTTACAGTGAGGGGTGTGCGGTATATCAGAGTGTTACAGTGAGGGGTGTGGGGTATATCAGAGTGTTACAGTGAGGGGTGTGGGGTATATCAGAGTGTTACTGTGAGGGGTGTGTGGTATATCAGAGTGTTACAGTGAGGGGTGTGGGGTATATCAGAGTGTTACAGTGAGGGGTGTGGGGTATATCAGAGTGTTACAGTGAGGGGTGTGGGGTATAGTAGAGAGTGTTACAGTGTGGGGTGTGGGGTATATCAGAGAGTGTTACAGTGAGGGGTGTGGGGTATATCAGAGTGTTACAGTGAGGGGTGTGAGGTATATCAAAGTGTTACAGTGAGGGGTGTGGGGTATATCAGGGTCACAGTGAGGGGTGTGGGATATATCAGAGTGTTACAGTGAGGGGTGTGGGGTATATCAGAGTGTTACAGTGAGGGGTGTGGGGTATATCAGTTTTACAGTGAGGGGTGTGGGGTATATCAGTGTTACAGTGAGGGGTGTGGGGTATATCAGAGAGTATTACAGTGAGGGGTGTGGGGTATATCAGAGTGTTACAGTGAGGGGTGTGGGGTATATCAGTGTGTTACAGTGCGGGGTGTGGGGTATATCAGAGAGTGTTACAGCGAGGGGTGTGGGGTATATCAGTGTTACAGTGAGGGGTGTGGGGTATATCAGAGTGTTACAGTGAGGGGTGTGGGGTATATCAGTGTTACAGTGAGGGGTGTGGGGTATATCAGTGTTTACAGTGAGGGGTGTGGGGTATATCAGAGTGTTACAGTGAGGGGTGTAGGGTATATCAGTGTTTACAGTGAGGGGTGTGGGGTATATCAGAGTGTTACAGTGAGGGGTGTGGGGTGTATCAGAGTGTTACAGTGAGGGGTGTGGGGTATATCAGTGTTTACAGTGAGGGGTGTGGGGTATATCAGAGTGTTACAGTGAGGGGTGTGGGGTATATCAGTGTTACAGTGAGGGGTGTGGGGTATATCAGTGTTTACAGTGAGGGGTGTGGGGTATATCAGAGTGTTACAGTGAGGGGTGTGGGGTATATCAGTGTTTACAGTGAGGGGTGTGGGGTATATCAGAGTGTTACAGTGTGGGGTGTGGGGTATATCAGTGTTACAGTGAGGGGTGTGGGGTATATCAGTGTTTACAGTGAGGGGTGTGGGGTATATCAGAGTGTTACAGTGAGGGGTGTGGGGTATATCAGAGTGTTACAGTGAGGGGTGTGGGGTATATCAGTGTTACAGTGAGGGGAGTGGGGTATATCAGTGTTTACAGTGAGGGGTGTGCGGTATATCAGAGTGTTACAGTGAGGGGTGTGGGGTATATCAGTGTTTACAGTGAGGGGCGTGGGGTATATCAGAGTGTTACAGTGAGGGGTGTGGGGTATATCAGTGTTACAGTGAGGGGTGTGGGGTATATCAGAGAGTGTTACAGTGAGGGGTGTGGGGTATATCAGTGTTACAGTGAGGGGTGTGGGGTATATCAGAGAGTGTTACAGTGAGGGGTGTGGGGTATATCAGAGTGTTACAGAGAGGGGTGTGGGGTATATCAGAGTGTTACAGTGAGGGGTGTGGGGTATATCAGAGTGTTACAGAGAGGGGTGTGGGCTATATCAGTGTGTTACAGCGAGGAGTGTGGGGTATATCAGAGTGTTACAGAGAGGGGTGTGTGGTATATCAGAGAGTGTTACAGTGAGAGGTGTGGGGTATATCAGAGTGTTACAGAGAGGGGTGTGGGGTATATCAGAGTGTTGCAGTGAGGGGTGTGGGATATATCAGAGTGTTACAGTGAGGTGTGTGGGGTATATCAGTGTGTTACAGTGAGGGGTGTGGGATATATCAGAGTGTTACAGTGAGGGGTGTGGGGTATATCAGTGTTACAGTGAGGGGTGTGGGATATATCAGAGAGTTTTACAGTGAGGGGTGTGGGGTATATCAGTGTTACAGTGAGGGGTGTGGGGTATATCAGAGTTTTACAGTGAGGGGTGTCGGGTATATCAGTGTGTTACAGTGAGGGGTGTGGGGTATATCGGAGACTGTTACAGTGAGGGGTGTGGGGTATATCAGTGTTACAGTGAGGGGTGTGGGGTATATCAGAGTGTTACAGTGAGGGGTGTGGGGTATATCAGAGAGTGTGACAATGAAGGGTGTGGGGTATATCAGTGTTACAGTGAGGGGTGTGGGGTACATCAGAGAGAGTTACAGTGAGGGGTGTGGGGTACATCAGAGTGTTACAGTGAGGGGTGTGTGGTACATCAGAGAGAGTTACAGTGAGGGGTGTGGGGTATAACAGAGAGTGTTACAGTGAGGGGTGTGGGCTATATCAGAAAGTGTCACAGTGAGGGGTGTGGGGTATATCAGAGTGTTACAGTGAGGGGTGTGTGGTATATCAGAGAGAGTTACAGTGTGGGGTGTGGGGTAAATCAGAGTGTGACAGTGAGGTGTGTGGGGTAGATCAGTGTTACAGTGAGGGTGTGGGTTTTATCAGAGAGTGTTACAATGAGGGGTGTGGGGTATATCAGAGTGTTACAGTGAGGGTTGTGGGGTATATCAGTGTTACAGTGAGGGGTGTGGGGTATATCAGAGAGAGTTACAGTGAGGGGTGTGGGGTATATCAGAGTGTTACAGTGAGGGGTGTGTGGTATATCAGAGAGAGTTACAGTGAGGGGTGTGGGGTATATCAGTGTTACAGGGAGGGGTGTGGGGTATATCAAAAAGTGTTACAGTGAGGGGTGTGGGGAAATCAGAGTGTTACAGTGAGGGGTGTGGGGTATATCAGAGTGTTACAGTGAGGGGTGTGGCGTATATCAGAGTGTTACAGTGAGGGGTGTGGGGTATATCAGTGTTACAGTGAGGGGTGTGCGGTATATCAGTGTTACAGTGAGGGGTGTGGGGTATATCAGAGTGTCACAGTGAGGGGTGTGGGGTATATCAGAGAGTGTTCCAGTGAGGGGTGTGGGGTATATCAGAGTGTTACAGTGAGGTGTGTGGGGTATATCAGTGTTACAGTGAGGGGTGTGGAGTATATCAGAGTGTTACTGTGAGGGGTGTGGGGTATATCAATGTTACAGTGAGGATTGTGGGGTATATCAGAGAGTGTTACAGTGAGGGGTGTGGGGTATATCAGAGTGTTACAGAGAGGGGTGTGGGGTATATCAGAGTGTTACAGTGAGGGGTGTGGGGTATATCAGTGTTACAGTGAGGGGTGTGGGGTATATCAGTGTTTACAGTGAGGGGTGTGGGGTATATCAGAGTGTTACAGTGAGGGGTGTGGGGTATATCAGAGTGTTACAGTGAGGGGTGTGGGGTATATCAGTGTTACAGTGAGGGGAGTGGGGTATATCAGTGTTTACAGTGAGGGGTGTGCGGTATATCAGAGTGTTACAGTGAGGGGTGTGGGGTATATCAGTGTTTACAGTGAGGGGCGTGGGGTATATCAGAGTGTTACAGTGAGGGGTGTGGGGTATATCAGTGTTACAGTGAGGGGTGTGGGGTATATCAGAGAGTGTTACAGTGAGGGGTGTGGGGTATATCAGTGTTACAGTGAGGGGTGTGGGGTATATCAGAGAGTGTTACAGTGAGGGGTGTGGGGTATATCAGAGTGTTACAGAGAGGGGTGTGGGGTATATCAGAGTGTTACAGTGAGGGGTGTGGGGTATATCAGAGTGTTACAGAGAGGGGTGTGGGCTATATCAGTGTGTTACAGCGAGGAGTGTGGGGTATATCAGAGTGTTACAGAGAGGGGTGTGTGGTATATCAGAGAGTGTTACAGTGAGAGGTGTGGGGTATATCAGAGTGTTACAGAGAGGGGTGTGGGGTATATCAGAGTGTTGCAGTGAGGGGTGTGGGATATATCAGAGTGTTACAGTGAGGTGTGTGGGGTATATCAGTGTGTTACAGTGAGGGGTGTGGGATATATCAGAGTGTTACAGTGAGGGGTGTGGGGTATATCAGTGTTACAGTGAGGGGTGTGGGATATATCAGAGAGTTTTACAGTGAGGGGTGTGGGGTATATCAGTGTTACAGTGAGGGGTGTGGGGTATATCAGAGTTTTACAGTGAGGGGTGTCGGGTATATCAGTGTGTTACAGTGAGGGGTGTGGGGTATATCGGAGACTGTTACAGTGAGGGGTGTGGGGTATATCAGTGTTACAGTGAGGGGTGTGGGGTATATCAGAGTGTTACAGTGAGGGGTGTGGGGTATATCAGAGAGTGTGACAATGAAGGGTGTGGGGTATATCAGTGTTACAGTGAGGGGTGTGGGGTACATCAGAGAGAGTTACAGTGAGGGGTGTGGGGTACATCAGAGTGTTACAGTGAGGGGTGTGTGGTACATCAGAGAGAGTTACAGTGAGGGGTGTGGGGTATAACAGAGAGTGTTACAGTGAGGGGTGTGGGCTATATCAGAAAGTGTCACAGTGAGGGGTGTGGGGTATATCAGAGTGTTACAGTGAGGGGTGTGTGGTATATCAGAGAGAGTTACAGTGTGGGGTGTGGGGTAAATCAGAGTGTGACAGTGAGGTGTGTGGGGTAGATCAGTGTTACAGTGAGGGTGTGGGTTTTATCAGAGAGTGTTACAATGAGGGGTGTGGGGTATATCAGAGTGTTACAGTGAGGGTTGTGGGGTATATCAGTGTTACAGTGAGGGGTGTGGGGTATATCAGAGAGAGTTACAGTGAGGGGTGTGGGGTATATCAGAGTGTTACAGTGAGGGGTGTGTGGTATATCAGAGAGAGTTACAGTGAGGGGTGTGGGGTATATCAGTGTTACAGGGAGGGGTGTGGGGTATATCAAAAAGTGTTACAGTGAGGGGTGTGGGGAAATCAGAGTGTTACAGTGAGGGGTGTGGGGTATATCAGAGTGTTACAGTGAGGGGTGTGGCGTATATCAGAGTGTTACAGTGAGGGGTGTGGGGTATATCAGTGTTACAGTGAGGGGTGTGCGGTATATCAGTGTTACAGTGAGGGGTGTGGGGTATATCAGAGTGTCACAGTGAGGGGTGTGGGGTATATCAGAGAGTGTTCCAGTGAGGGGTGTGGGGTATATCAGAGTGTTACAGTGAGGTGTGTGGGGTATATCAGTGTTACAGTGAGGGGTGTGGAGTATATCAGAGTGTTACTGTGAGGGGTGTGGGGTATATCAGTGTTACAGTGAGGATTGTGGGGTATATCAGAGAGTGTTACAGTGAGGAGTGTGGGGTATATCAGAGTGTTACAGAGAGGGGTGTGGGGTATATCAGGGTGTTACAGTGAGGGGTGTGGGGTATATCAGAGTGTTACAGTGAGGGGTGTGGGGTATATCAGAGAGTGTTACAATGAGGGGTGTGGGGTATATCAGTGGTACAGTGAGGGGTGTGGGGTATATAAGTGTTACAGTGAGGGGTGTGGGGTATATCAGAGAGTGTTACAGTGAGGTGTGTGGGGAATATCAGAGTGTTACAGTGAGGGGTGTGGGTATATCAGAGTGTTACAGTAAGGGGTGTGGGGTATATCAGAGTGTTACAGTGAGGGGTGTAGGATATATCAGTGTTAAAGTGAGGGGTGTGGAGTACATCAGAGTGTTACAGTGAGGGGTGTGGGGTATATCAGTGTAACAGTGAGGGGTGTGGGGTATTTCAGAGAGTGTTACAGTGAGGGGTGTGGGGTATATCAGAGAGTGTTACAGTGAGTGGTGTGGGGTATATCAGAGAGTGTTACAATGAGGGGTGTGGGGTATATAAGAGTGTTACAGTGAGGGGTGTGGGATATATCAGAGAGTGTTACAGTGAGGGGTGTGGGGTATATCAGAGTGTTACAATGAGGGTGTGGGGTATATCAGAGAGTGTTACAGTGAGGGGTGTGGGGCATATCAGAGAGTGTTACAGTGAGGGGTGTGCGGTATATCAGAGTGTTACAGTGAGGGGTGTGGGGTATATCAGTGTTACAATGAGGGGTGTGGGGTATATAAGAGTGTTACAGTGAGGGGTGTGGGATATATCAGAGAGTGTTACAGTGAGGGGTGTGGGGTAAATCAGAGTGTTACAGTGAGGGCGTGGGGTATATCAGAGAGTGTTACAGTGAGGGGTGTGGGGTATATCAGAGAGTGTTACAGTGAGGGGTGTGGGGTATATCAGAGTGTTACAGTGAGGGGTGTGGGGTATATCAGTGTTACAGTGAGGGGTGTGGGGTATATCAGAGAGTATTACAGTGAGGGGTGTGGGGTATATCAGAGTGTTACAGTGAGGGGTGTGGGGTATATCAGTGTGTTACAGTAAGGGGTGTGGGGTATATCAGTGTTACAGTGAGGGGTGTGGGGTATATCAGTGTTACAGTGAGGGGTGTGGGGTATATCAGAGAGTGTTACAGTGAGGGGTATATCAGAGTGTTACAGAGAGGGGTGTGGGGTATATCAGAGTGTTACAGTGAGGGGAGCGGTGTATATCAGAGTGTTACAGAGAGGGGTGTGGGGTATATCAGTGTGTTACAGCGAGGAGTGTGGGGTATATCAGAGTGTTACAGAGAGGGGTGTGGGGTATATCAGAGAGTGTTACAGTGAGGGGTGTGGGGTATATCAGAGTGTTACAGAGAGGGGTGTGGGGTATATCAGAGTGTTGCAGTGAGGGGTGTGGGGTATATCAGAGAGAGTTACAGTGAGGGTGTGGGGTACATCAGAGTGTTACAGTGAGGGGTGTGTGGTACATCAGAGAGAGTAACAGTGAGGGGTGTCGGGTATAACAGAGAGTGTTACAGTGAGGGGTGTGGGCTATATCAGAAAGTGTCACAGTGAGGGGTGTGGGGTATATCAGAGTGTTACAGTGAGGGGTGTGGGATATATCAGAGAGTGTTACAGTGAGGGGTGTGGGGTAAATCAGAGTGTTACAGTGAGGGTGTGGGGTATATCAGAGAGTGTTACAGTGAGGGGTGTGGGGCATATCAGAGAGTGTTACAGTGAGGGGTGTGCGGTATATCAGAGTGTTACAGTGAGGGGTGTGGGGTATATCAGTGTTACAATGAGGGGTGTGGGGTATATAAGAGTGTTACAGTGAGGGGTGTGGGATATATCAGAGAGTGTTACAGTGAGGGGTGTGGGGTAAATCAGAGTGCTCCAGTGAGGGTGTGGGGTATATCAGAGAGTGTTACAGTGAGGGGTGTGGGGTATATCAGAGAGTGTTACAGTGAGGGGTGTGGGGTATATCAGAGTGTTACAGTGAGGGGTGTGGGGTATATCAGTGTTACAGTGAGGGGTGTGGGGTATATCAGAGAGTATTACAGTGAGGGGTGTGGGGTATATCAGAGTGTTACAGTGAGGGGTGTGGGGTATATCAGTGTGTTACAGTAAGGGGTGTGGGGTATATCAGTGTTACAGTGAGGGGTGTGGGGTATATCAGTGTTACAGTGAGGGGTGTGGGGTATATCAGAGAGTGTTACAGTGAGGGGTATATCAGAGTGTTACAGAGAGGGGTGTGGGGTATATCAGAGTGTTACAGTGAGGGGAGCGGTGTATATCAGAGTGTTACAGAGAGGGGTGTGGGGTATATCAGTGTGTTACAGCGAGGAGTGTGGGGTATATCAGAGTGTTACAGAGAGGGGTGTGGGGTATATCAGAGAGTGTTACAGTGAGGGGTGTGGGGTATATCAGAGTGTTACAGAGAGGGGTGTGGGGTATATCAGAGTGTTGCAGTGAGGGGTGTGGGGTATATCAGAGAGAGTTACAGTGAGGGTGTGGGGTACATCAGAGTGTTACAGTGAGGGGTGTGTGGTACATCAGAGAGAGTTACAGTGAGGGGTGTCGGGTATAACAGAGAGTGTTACAGTGAGGGGTGTGGGCTATATCACAAAGTGTCACAGTGAGGGGTGTGGGGTATATCAGAGTGTTACAGTGAGGGGTGTGTGGTATATCAGAGAGAGTTACAGTGTGGCGTGTGGGGTAAATCAGAGTGTGACAGTGAGGTGTGTGGGGTAGATCAGTGTGTTACAGTGAGGGGTGTGGGGTATATCAGAGAGTGTTACAGTGAGGGTGTGGGGTATATCAGAGAGTGTTACAATGAGGGGTGTGGGGTATATCAGAGTGTTACAGTGAGGGTTGTGGGGTATATCAGTGTTACAGTGAGGGGTGTGGGGTATATCAGAGAGGGTTACAGTGAGGGGTGTGGGGTATATCAGAGTGTTACAATGAGGGGTGTGTGGTATATCAGAGAGAGTTACAGTGAGGTGTGTGGGGTATATCAGTGTTACAGGGAGGGGTGTGGGGTATATCACAAAGTGTTACAGTGAGGGGTGTGGGGAAATCAGAGTGTTACAGTGAGGGGTGTGGGGTATATCAGATTGTTACAGTGAGGGGTGTGGCGTATATCAGAGTGTTACAGTGAGGGGTGTGGCATATATCAGAGTGTTACAGTGAGGGGTGTGGGGTATATCAGTGTTACAGTGAGGGGTGTGCGGTATATCAGTGTTACAGTGAGGGGTGTGGGGTATATCAGAGTGTCACAGTGAGGGGTGTGGGGTATATGAGAGAGTGTTCCAGTGAGGGGTGTGGGGTATATCAGAGTGTTACAGTGAGGTGTGTGGGGTATATCAGTGTTACAGTGAGGGGTGTGGAGTATATCAGAGTGTTAGTGTGAGGGGTGTGGGGTATATCAGTGTTAGAGTGAGGATTGTGGGGTATATCAGAGAGTGTTACAGTGAGGGGTGTGGGGTATATCAGAGTGTTACAGTGAGGAGTGTGGGGTATATCAGAGAGTGTTACAATGAGGGGTGTGGGGTATATCAGTGTTACAGTGAGGGGTGTGGGGTATATAAGTGTTACAGTGAGGGGTGTGGGGTATATCAGAGAGTGTTACAGTGAGGTGTGTGGGGAATATCAGAGTGTTACAGTGAGGGGTGTGGGTATACTAGAGTGTTACAGTAAGGGGTGTGGGGTATATCAGAGTGTTACAGTGAGGGGTGTAGGATATATCAGTGTTACAGTGAGGGGTGTGGAGTACATCAGAGTGTTACAGTGAGTGGTGTGGGGTATATCAGTGTTACAGTGAGGGGTGTGGGGTATTTCAGAGAGTGTTACAGTGAGGGGTGTGGGGTATATCAGAGAGTGTTACAGTGAGTGCTGTGGGGTATATCAGAGAGTGTTACAATGAGGGGTGTGGGGTATATAAGAGTGTTACAGTGAGGGGTGTGGGATATATCAGAGAGTGTTACAGTGAGGGGTGTGGGGTAAATCAGAGTGTTACAGTGAGGGTGTGGGGTATATCAGAGAGTGTTACAGTGAGAGGTGTGGGGTATATCAGAGAGTGTTACAGTGAGGGGTGTGGGGTATATCAGAGTGTTACAGTGAGGGGTGTGAGGTATATCAGAGTGTGTTACAGTGAGGGGTGTGGGGTATATCAGTGTTACAGTGAGGGGTGTGGGGTATATCAGAGTTACAGTGAGGGGTGTGGGGTATATCAGAGTGTTACAGTGAGGGATGTGGGGTATATCAGAGAGTGTTACAATGAAGTGTGTGGGGTATATCAGTGTTACAGTGAGGGGTGTGGGATATATCAGAGAGAGTTACAGTGAGGGGTGTGGGGTATATCAGAGTGTTACAGTGAGGGGTGTGTGGTACATCAGAGAGAGTTACAGTGAGAGGTGTGGGGTATATCAGAGAGTGTTACAGTGAGGGGTGTGGGCTATGTCAGAAAGTGTCACAGTGAGGGGTGTGGGGTATATCAGAGTGTTACAGTGAGGGGTGTGGGGTAGATCAGTGTTACAGCGAGGGGTGTGGGTTATATCAGAGAGTGTTACAATGAGGGGTGTGGGGTATATCAGAGTGTTACAGTGAGGGGTGTGGGGTATATCAGTGTTACAGTGAGGGGTGTGGGGTATATCAGAGAGAGTTACAGTGAGGGGTGTGGGGTATATCAGAGTGTTACAGTGAGGGGTGTGTGGTATATCAGAGAGAGTTACAGTGAGCGGTGTGGGGTATATCAGTGTTACAGGGAGGGGTGTGGGGTATATCAAAAAGTGTTCCAGTGAGGGGTGTGGGGAAATCAGAGTGTTACAGTGAGGGGTGTGGGGTCTATCAGAGTGTTACAGTGAGGGGTGTGGCGTATATCAGAGTGTTACAGTGAGGGGTGTGGCGTATATCAGAGTGTTACAGTGAGGGCTGTGGGGTATATCAGTGTTACAGTGAGGGGTGTGCAGTGTATCAGTGTCACAGTGAGGGGTGTGGGGTATATCAGAGTGTTACAGTGAGGGGTGTGGGGTATATCAGTGTTACAGTGAGGGGTGTGGGGTATATCAGAGAGTGTTACAGTGAGGGGTGTGGGGTATATCAGAGTGTTACAGTGAGGGGTGTGGGGTATATCTGAGAGTGTTACAATGACGGGCGTGGGGTATATCAGTGTTACAGTGAGGTTTGTGGGGTATATAAGTGTTACAGTGAGGGGTGTGGGATATATCAGAGAGTGTTACAGTGAGGTGTGTGGGGTATATCAGAGTGTTACAGTGAGGGGTGTGGGGTATATCAGAGTGTTACAGTGAGGGGTGTGGCGTATATCAGAGTGTTACAGTGAGGGGTGTGGTGTATATCAGTGTTACAGTGAGGGGTGTGCGGTATATCAGTGTTACAGTGAGGGGTGTGGGGTATATCAGAGTGTCACAGTGAGGGGTATGGGGTATATCAGAGAGTGTTCCAGTGAGGGGTGTGGGGTATATCAGAGTGTTACAGTGAGGTGTGTGGGGTATATCAGTGTTAGAGTGAGGGGTGTGGAGTATATCAGAGTGTTAGTGTGAGGGGTGTGGGTTATATCAGTGTTACAGTGAGGATTGTGGGGTATATCAGAGAGTGTTACAGTGAGGGGTGTGGGGTATATCAGAGTGTTACAGTGAGGAGTGTGGGGTATATCAGAGAGTGTTACAATGAGGGGTGTGGGGTATATCAGTGTTACAGTGAGGGGTGTGGGGTATATAAGTGTTACAGTGAGGGGTGTGGGGTATATCAGAGAGTGTTACAGTGAGGTGTGTGGGGAATATCAGAGTGTTACAGTGAGGGGTGTGGGTATACTAGAGTGTTACAGTAAGGGGTGTGGGGTATATCAGAGTGTTACAGTGAGGGGTGTAGGATATATCAGTGTTACAGTGAGGGGTGTTAAGTACATCAGAGTGTTACAGTGAGTGGTGTGGGGTATATCAGTGTTACAGTGAGGGGTGTGGGGTATTTCAGAGAGTGTTACAGTGAGGGGTGTGGGGTATATCAGAGAGTGTTACAGTGAGTGCTGTGGGGTATATCAGAGAGTGTTACAATGAGGGGTGTGGGGTATATAAGAGTGTTACAGTGAGGGGTGTGGGATATATCAGAGAGTGTTACAGTGAGGGGTGTGGGGTAAATCAGAGTGTTACAGTGAGGGTGTGGGGTATATCAGAGAGTGTTACAGTGAGAGGTGTGGGGTATATCAGAGAGTGTTACAGTGAGGGGTGTGGGGTATATCAGAGTGTTACAGTGAGGGGTGTGTGGTATATCAGAGTGTGTTACAGTGAGGGGTGTGGGGTATATCAGTGTTACAGTGAGGGGTGTGGGGTATATCAGAGTTACAGTGAGGGGTGTGGGGTATATCAGAGTGTTACAGTGAGGGGTGTGGGGTATATCAGAGAGTGTTACAATGAAGGGTGTGGGGAATATCAGTGTTACAGTGAGGGGTGTGGGGTATATCAGAGAGAGTTACAGTGAGGGGTGTGGGGTATATCAGAGTGTTACAGTGAGGGGTGTGTGGTACATCAGAGAGAGTTACAGTGAGAGGTGTGGGGTATATCAGAGAGTGTTACAGTGAGGGGTGTGGGCTATATCAGAAAGTGTCACAGTGAGGGGTGTGGGGTATATCAGAGTGTTACAGTGAGGGGTGTGTGGTATATCAGAGAGAGTTACAGTGTGGGGTGTGGGGTAATTCAGAGTGTTACAGTGAGGTGTGTGGGGTAGATCAGTGTTACAGCGAGGGGTGTGGGTTATATCAGAGAGTGTTACAATGAGGGGTGTGGGGTATATCAGAGTGTTACAGTGAGGGGTGTGGGGTATATCAGTGTTACAGTGAGGGGTGTGGGGTATATCAGAGAGAGTTACAGTGAGGGGTGTGGGGTATATCAGAGTGTTACAGTGAGGGGTGTGTGGTATATCAGAGAGAGTTACAGTGAGCGGTGTGGGGTATATCAGTGTTACAGGGAGGGGTGTGGGGTATATCAAAAAGTGTTCCAGTGAGGGGTGTGGGGAAATCAGAGTGTTACAGTGAGGGGTGTGGGGTATATCAGAGTGTTACAGTGAGGGGTGTGGCGTATATCAGAGTGTTACAGTGAGGGGTGTGGCGTATATCAGAGTGTTACAGTGAGGGCTGTGGGGTATATCAGTGTTACAGTGAGGGGTGTGCAGTGTATCAGTGTCACAGTGAGGGGTGTGGGGTATATCAGAGTGTTACAGTGAGGGGTGTGGGGTATATCAGTGTTACAGTGAGGAGTGTGGGATATATCAGTGTCACAGTGTGGAGTGTTGGGTATATCAGAGTGTTACAGTGAGGGGTGTGGGGTATATCAGTGTTACAGTGAGGGGTGTGGGATATATCAGTGTCACAGTGTGGAGTGTTGGGTATATCAGAGTGTTACAGTGAGGGGTGTGGGGTATATCAGAGAGTGTTACAGTGAGGGGTGTGGGGTATATCAGAGTGTTACAGTGAGGGGTGTGGGGTATATCTGAGAGTGTTACAATGACGGGTGTGGGGTATATCAGTGTTACAGTGAGGGGTGTGGGGTATATAAGTGTTACAGTGAGGGGTGTGGGATATATCAGAGAGTGTTACAGTGAGGTGTGTGGGGTATATCAGAGTGTTACAGTGAGGTGTGTGGGTATATCAGAGTGTTACAGTGAGGGGTGTGGGGTATATCAGAGTGTTACAGTGAGGGGTGTAGGATATATCAGTGTTACAGTGAGGGGTGTGGAGTACATCAGAGTGTTACAGTGAGGGGTGTGGAGTACATCAGAATGTTACAGTGAGGGGTGTGGGGTATATCAGTGTTACAGTGAGGGGTGTGGGGTATTTCAGAGAGTGTTACAGTGAGGGGTGTGGGGTATATCAGAGAGTGTTACAGTGAGTGGTGTGGGGTATATCAGAGAGTGTTACAATGAGGGGTGTAATGGTATATCAGAGTGTTACAGTGAGGGGTGTGGGGTATATCAGAGAGTGTTACAGTGAGGGGTGTGGGGTAAATCAGAGTGTTACAGTGAGGGTGTGGGGTATATCAGAGAGTGTTACAGTGAGTGGTGTGGGGTATATCAGAGTGTTACAGTGAGGGGTGTGGGGTATATCAGAGAGTGTTACAATGAAGGGTGTGGGGTATATCAGTGTTACAGTGAAAGGTGTGGGGTATATCAGAGAGAGTTACAGTGAGGGGTGTGGAGTACATCAGAGGGTTACAGTGATGGGTGTGTGGTACATCAGAGAGAGTTACAGTGAGGGGTGTGGGGTATAACAGAGAGTGTTACAGTGAGGGGTGTGGGCTATATCAGAAAGTGTCACACTGAGGGGTGTGGGGTATATCAGAGTGTTACAGTGAGGGGTGGGCGGTATATCAGAGAGAGTTACAGTGTGGGGTGTGGGGTAAATCAGAGTGTGACAGTGAGGTGTGTGGGGTAGATCAGTGTTACAGTGAGGGTGTGGGGTATATCAGAGAGTGTTACAATGAGGGGTGTGGGGTATATCAGAGTGTTACAGTGAGGGTTGTGGGGTATATCAGTGTTACAGTGAGGGGTGTGTGGAATATCAGAGAGAGTTACAGTGAGGGGTGTGGGGTATATCAGAGTGTTACAGTGAGGGGTGTGTGGTATATCAGAGAGAGTTACAGTGAGGGGTGTGGGGTATATCAGTGTTACAGGGAGGGGTGTGGGGTATATCAAAAAGTGTTACAGTGAGGGGTGTGGGGAAATCAGAGTGTTACAGTGAGGGGTGTGGGGTATATCAGAGTGTTACAGTGAGGGGTGTGGCGTATATCAGAGTGTTACAGTGAGGGGTGTGGCGTATATCAGAGTGTTACAGTGAGGGGTGTGGGGTATATCAGTGTTACAGTGAGGGGTGTGCGGTATATCAGTGTTACAGTGAGGGGTGTGGGGTATATCAGAGTGTCACAGTGAGGGGTGTGGGGTATATCAGAGAGTGTTCCAGTGAGGGGTGTGGGGTATATCAGAGTGTTACAGTGAGGTGTGTGGGGTATATCAGTGTTACAGTGAGGGGTGTGGAGTATATCAGAGTGTTACTGTGAGGGGTGTGGGATATATCAGTGTTGCAGTGAGGATTGTGGGGTATATCAGAGAGTGTTACAGTGAGGGGTGTGGGGTATATCAGAGTGTTACAGTGAGGTGTGTGGGGTATATCAGAGAGTGTTACAATGAGGGGTGTGGGGTATATCAGTGTTACAGTGAGGGGTGTGGGGTTTATAAGTGTTACAGTGAGGGGTGTGGGGTATATCAGAGAGTGTTACAGTGAGGTGTGTGGGGAATATCAGAGTGTTACAGTGAGGGGTGTGGGTATATCAGAGTGTTACAGTGAGGGGTGTGGGGTATATCAGAGTGTTACAGTGAGGGGTGTAGGATATATCAGTGTTACAGTGAGGGGTGTGGAGTACATCAGAGTGTTACAGTGAGGGGTGTGGGGTATATCAGTGTTACAGTGAAGGGTGTGGGGTATTTCAGAGAGTGTTACAGTGAAGGGTGTGGGGTATATCAGAGAGTGTTACAGTGAGTGGTGTGGGGTATATCAGAGAGTGTTACAGTGAGGGGTGTGGGGTAAATCAGAGTGTTACAGTGAGGGTGTGGGATATATCAGAGAGTGTTACAGTGAGGGGTGTGGGGTATATCAGAGAGTGTTACAGTGAGGGGTGTGGGGTATATCAGAGTGTTACAGTGAGGGTTGTGAGGTATATCAGAGTGTGTTACAGTGAGGGGTGTGGGGTATATCAGTGTTACAGTGAGGGGTGTGGGGTATATCAGTGTTACAGTGAGGGGTGTGGGGTTTATCAGAGTGTTACAGTGTGGGGTGTGGGGTATATCAGAGAGTGTTACAATGAAGGGTGTGGGGTATATCAGTGTTACAGTGAGGGGTGTGGGGTATATCAGAGAGAGTTACAGTGAGGGGTGTGGGGTATATCAGAGTGTTACAGTGAGGGGTGTGAGGTACATCAGAGAGAGTTACAGTGAGGGGTGTGGGGTATATCAGAGTGTTACAGTGAGGGGTGTGAGGTACATCAGAGAGAGTTACAGTGAGGGGTGCGGGGTATATCAGAGAGTGTTACAGTGAGGGGTGCGGGGTATATCAGAGTGTTACAGTGAGGGGTGTGGGGTATATCAGAGTGTGACAGTGAGGGGTGTGGGGTATATCAGAGTGTTACAGTGAGGGGTGTGTGTTATATCAGAGAGAGTTACAGTGTGGGGTGTGGGGTAATTCAGAGTGTTACAGTGAGGTGTGTGGGGTAGATCAGTGTTACAATGAGGGGTGTGGGGTATATCAGAGTGTTACAGTGAGGGGTGTGGGGTATATCAGTGTTACAGTGAGGGGTGTGGGGTATATCAGAGAGAGTTACAATGAGGGGTGTGGGGTATATCAGAGTGTTACAGTGAGGGGTGTGTGGTATATCAGAGAGAGTTACAGTGAGGGGTGTGGGGTATATCAGAGTGTTACAGTGAGGGGTGTGGCGTATATCAGAGTGTTACAGTGAGGGCTGTGGGGTATATCAGTGTTACAGTGAGGGGTGTGCGGTGTATCAGTGTCACAGTGAGGGGTGTGGGGTATATCAGAGTGTTACAGTGAGGGGTGTGGGGTATATCAGTGTTACAGTGAAGGGTGTGGGGTATATCAGAGAGTGTTACAGTGAGGGGTGTGGGGTATATAAGAGTGTTACAGTGAGGGATGTGGGGTATATCTGAGAGTGTTACAATGACGGGTGTGGGGTATATCAGTGTTACAGTGAGGGGTGTGGGGTATATAAGTGTTACAGTGAGGGGTGTGGGGTATGTCAGAGAGTGTTACAGTGAGGTGTGTGGGGTATATCAGAGTGTTACAGTGAGGGGTGTGGGTATATCAGATTGTTACAATGAGGGGTGTGGGGTATATCAGTGTTACAGTGAGGGGTGTGGGGTATTTCAGAGAGTGTTACAGTGAGGGGTGTGGGGTATATCAGAGAGTGTTACAGTGAGTGCTGTGGGGTATATCAGAGAGTGTTACAATGAGGGGTGTGGGGTATATCAGAGAGTGTTACAGTGAGGGGTGTAATGGTATATCAGAGTGTTACAGTGAGGGGTGTGGGGTATATCAGAGAGTGTTACAGTGAGGGGTGTAGGGTATATCAGAGAGTGTTACAGTGAGGGGTGTGGGGTATATCAGAGTGTTACAGTGAGGTGTGTGGGGTATATCAGTGTTACAGTGAGGGGTGTGGAGTATATCAGAGTGTTACAGTGAGGGGTGTGGGGTATATCAGTGTTACAGTGAGGGGTGTGGGGTATATCAGAGAGTGTTACAGTGAGGGGTGTGGGGTATATCAGAGTGTTACAGTGAGGGGTGTGGGGTATATCAGTGTTACAGTGAGGGGTGTGGGGTATATCAGAGAGTGTTACAGTGAGGGGTGTGGGGTATATCAGAGTGTTACAGTGAGGGGTGTGGGGTATATCAGAGAGTGTTACAATGAGGGGTGTGGGGTATATCAGTGTTACAGTGAGAGGTGTGGGGTATATAAGTGTTACAGTGAGGGGTGTGGGGTATATCAGAGAGTGTTACAGTGAGGTGTGTGGCGTATATCAGAGTGTTACAGTGAGGGGTGTGGGTATATCAGAGTGTTACAGTGAGGGGTGTGGGGTATATCAGAGTGTTACAGGGAGGGGTGTAGGATATATCAGTGTTACAGTGAGGGGTGTGGAGTACATCAGAGTGTTACAGTGAGGGGTGTGGGGTATATCAGTGTTACAGTGAGGGGTGTGGGGTATTTCAGAGAGTGTTACAGTGAGGGGTGTGGGGTATATCAGTGAGTGTTACAGTGAGTGGCGTGGGGTATATCAGAGAGTGTTACAATGAGGGGTGTGGGGTATATCAGATGTGTTACAGTGAGGGGTGTGGGGTATATCAGAGAGTGTTACAGTGAGTGGTGTGGGGTAAATCAGAGTGTTACAGTGAGGGTGTGGGGTATATCAGAGAGTGTTACAGTGAGGGGTGTGGGGTATATCAGAGAGTGTTACAGTGAGGGGTGTGGGGTATATCAGAGTGTTACAGTGAGGGGTGTGAGGTATATCAGAGTGTGTTACAGTGAGGGGTGTGGGGTATATCAGTGTTACAGTGAGGGGTGTGGGGTATATCAGTGTTACAGTGCGGGGTGTGGGGTATATCAGTGAGTGTTACAGTGAGGGGTGTGGGGTATATCAGAGTGTTACAGTGAGGGGTGTGGGGTATATCAGAGTGTTACAGTGAGGGGTGTGGGGTATATCAGAGAGTGTTACAGTGAGGGGTGTGGGGTATATCAGAGTGTTACAGTGAGGGGTGTGCGGTATATCAGTGTTACAGTGAGGGGTGTGTTGGATATCAGAGTGTTACAGTGAGGGGTATATCAGAGAGTTACAGTGAGGAGTGTGGGGTATATCAGAGAGTGTTACAGTGAGGGGTGCGAGGTATATCAGTGCTGCAGTGAGGGTTGTGGGGTATATCAGAGTGATACAGTGAAGGGTGTGGGGTTTTTCAAAGAGTGTTACAGTGAGGGGTGTGGGGTATATCAGAGAGTTACAGTGAGGGGTGTGGGGTTATTCAGAGAGTGTTACAGTGAGGGGTGTGGGGTATATCAGAGTGTTACAGTGCGGGGTGTCGGGTATATCAGTGTTACAGTGAGGGGTGTGGGGTATATCAGAGTGTTACAGTGAGGGGTGTGGGGTATATCAGAGAGTGTTACAGTGAGGGGTGTGGGGTATATCAGAGTGTTACAGTGAGGGGTGTGGGGTATATCAGAGTGTTACAGTGAGGGGTGTGGGGTATATCAGAGTGTTACAGGGAGGGGTGTAGGATATATCAGTGTTACAGTGAGGGGTGTGGAGTACATCAGAGTGTTACAGTGAGGGGTGTGGGGTATATCAGTGTTACAGTGAGGGGTGTGGGGTATTTCAGAGAGTGTTACAGTGAGGGGTGTGGGGTATATCAGTGAGTGTTACAGTGAGTGGCGTGGGGTATATCAGAGAGTGTTACAATGAGGGGTGTGGGGTATATCAGATGTGTTACAGTGAGGGGTGTGGGGTATATCAGAGAGTGTTACAGTGAGGGGTGTGGGGTAAATCAGAGTGTTACAGTGAGGGTGTGGGGTATATCAGAGAGTGTTACAGTGAGGGGTGTGGGGTATATCAGAGAGTGTTACAGTGAGGGGTGTGGGGTATATCAGAGTGTTACAGTGAGGGGTGTGAGGTATATCAGAGTGTGTTACAGTGAGGGGTGTGGGGTATATCAGTGTTACAGTGAGGGGTGTGGGGTATATCAGTGTTACAGTGCGGGGTGTGGGGTATATCAGTGAGTGTTACAGTGAGGGTTGTGGGGTATATCAGAGTGTTACAGTGAGGGGTGTGGGGTATATCAGAGTGTTACAGTGAGGGGTGTGGGGTATATCAGAGAGTGTTACAGTGAGGGGTGTGGGGTATATCAGAGTGTTACAGTGAGGGGTGTGCGGTATATCAGTGTTACAGTGAGGGGTGTGTTGGATATCAGAGTGTTACAGTGAGGGGTATATCAGAGAGTTACAGTGAGGAGTGTGGGGTATATCAGAGAGTGTTACAGTGAGGGGTGCGAGGTATATCAGTGCTGCAGTGAGGGTTGTGGGGTATATCAGAGTGATACAGTGAAGTGTGTGGGGTTTTTCAAAGAGTGTTACAGTGAGGGGTGTGGGGTATATCAGAGAGTTACAGTGAGGGGTGTGGGGTTATTCAGAGAGTGTTACAGTGAGGGGTGTGGGGTATATCAGAGTGTTACAGTGCGGGGTGTCGGGTATATCAGTGTTACAGTGAGGGGTGTGGGGTATATCAGAGTGTTACAGTGAGGGGTGTGGGGTATATCAGAGAGTGTTACAGTGAGGGGTGTGGGGTATATCAGAGTGTTACAGTGAGGGGTGTGGGGTATATCAGAGTGTTACAGTGAGGGGTGTGTGGTACATCAGAGAGAGTTACAGTGAGAGGTGTGGGGTATATCAGAGAGTGTTACAGTGAGGGGTGTGGGCTATATCAGAAAGTGTCACAGTGAGGGGTGTGGGGTATATCAGAGTGTTACAGTGAGGGGTGTGTGGTATATCAGAGAGAGTTACAGTGTGGGGTGTGGGGTAATTCAGAGTGTTACAGTGAGGTGTGTGGGGTAGATCAGTGTTACAGCGAGGGGTGTGGGTTATATCAGAGAGTGTTACAATGAGGGGTGTGGGGTATATCAGAGTGTTACAGTGAGGGGTGTGGGGTATATCAGTGTTACAGTGAGGGGTGTGGGGTATATCAGAGAGAGTTACAGTAAGGGGTGTGGGGTATATCAGAGTGTTACAGTGAGGGGTGTGTGGTATATCAGAGAGAGTTACAGTGAGCGGTGTGGGGTATATCAGTGTTACAGGGAGGGGTGTGGGGTATATCAAAAAGTGTTCCAGTGAGGGGTGTGGGGAAATCAGAGTGTTACAGTGAGGGGTGTGGGGTATATCAGAGTGTTACAGTGAGGGGTGTGGCGTATATCAGAGTGTTACAGTGAGGGGTGTGGCGTATATCAGAGTGTTACAGTGAGGGCTGTGGGGTATATCAGTGTTACAGTGAGGGGTGTGCAGTGTATCAGTGTCACAGTGAGGGGTGTGGGGTATATCAGAGTGTTACAGTGAGGGGTGTGGGGTATATCAGTGTTACAGTGAGGAGTGTGGGATATATCAGTGTCACAGTGTGGAGTGTTGGGTATATCAGAGTGTTACAGTGAGGGGTGTGGGGTATATCAGTGTTACAGTGAGGGGTGTGGGATATATCAGTGTCACAGTGTGGAGTGTTGGGTATATCAGAGTGTTACAGTGAGGGGTGTGGGGTATATCAGAGAGTGTTACAGTGAGGGGTGTGGGGTATATCAGAGTGTTACAGTGAGGGGTGTGGGGTATATCTGAGAGTGTTACAATGACGGGTGTGGGGTATATCAGTGTTACAGTGAGGGGTGTGGGGTATATAAGTGTTACAGTGAGGGGTGTGGGATAAATCAGAGAGTGTTACAGTGAGGTGTGTGGGGTATATCAGAGTGTTACAGTGAGGGGTGTGGGTATATCAGAGTGTTACAGTGAGGGGTGTGGGGTATATCAGAGTGTTACAGTGAGGGGTGTAGGATATATCAATGTTACAGTGAGGGGTGTGGAGTACATCAGAGTGTTACAGTGAGGGGTGTGGGGTATATCAGTGTTACAGTGAGGGGTGTGGGGTATTTCAGAGAGTGTTACAGTGAGGGGTGTGGGGTATATCAGAGAGTGTTACAGTGAGTGGTGTGGGGTATATCAGAGAGTGTTACAATGAGGGGTGTAATGGTATATCAGAGTGTTACAGTGAGGGGTGTGGGGTATATCAGAGAGTGTTACAGTGAGGGGTGTGGGGTAAATCAGAGTGTTACAGTGAGGGTGTGGGGTATATCAGAGAGTGTTACAGTGAGTGGTGTGGGGTATATCAGAGAGTGTTACAATGAGGGGTGTAATGGTATATCAGAGTGTTACAGTGAGTGGTGTGGGGTATATCAGAGTGTTACAGTGAGGGGTGTGGGGTATATCAGAGAGTGTTACAATGAAGGGTGTGGGGTATATCAGTGTTACAGTGAAAGGTGTGTGGTACATCAGAGAGAGTTACAGTGAGGGGTGTGGGGTATATCAGTGTTACAGTGAGGGGTGTGGGGTATAACAGAGAGTGTTACAGTGAGGGGTGTGGGCTATATCAGAAAGTGTCACACTGAGGGGTGTGGGGTATATCAGAGTGTTACAGTGAGGGGTGGGCGGTATATCAGAGAGAGTTACAGTGTGGGGTGTGGGGTAAATCAGAGTGTGACAGTGAGGTGTGTGGGGTAGATCAGTGTTACAGTGAGGGTGTGGGGTATATCAGAGAGTGTTACAATGAGGGGTGTGGGGTATATCAGAGTGTTACAGTGAGGGTTGTGGGGTATATCAGTGTTACAGTGAGGGGTGTGTGGTATATCAGAGAGAGTTACAGTGAGGGGTGTGGGGTATATCAGAGTGTTACAGTGAGGGGTGTGTGGTATATCAGAGAGAGTTACAGTGAGGGGTGTGGGGTATATCAGTGTTACAGGGAGGGGTGTGGGGTATATCAAAAAGTGTTACAGTGAGGGGTGTGGGGAAATCAGAGTGTTACAGTGAGGGGTGTGGGGTATATCAGAGTGTTACAGTGAGGGGTGTGGCGTATATCAGAGTGTTACAGTGAGGGGTGTGGCGTATATCAGAGTGTTACAGTGAGGGGTGTGGGGTATATCAGTGTTACAGTGAGGGGTGTGCGGTATATCAGTGTTACAGTGAGGGGTGTGGGGTATATCAGAGTGTCACAGTGAGGGGTGTGGGGTATATCAGAGAGTGTTCCAGTGAGGGGTGTGGGGTATATCAGAGTGTTACAGTGAGGTGTGTGGGGTATATCAGTGTTACAGTGAGGGGTGTGGAGTATATCAGAGTGTTACTGTGAGGGGTGTGGGATATATCAGTGTTGCAGTGAGGATTGTGGGGTATATCAGAGAGTGTTACAGTGAGGGGTGTGGGGTATATCAGAGTGTTACAGTGAGGTGTGTGGGGTATATCAGAGAGTGTTACAATGAGGGGTGTGGGGTATATCAGTGTTACAGTGAGGGGTGTGGGGTTTATAAGTGTTACAGTGAGGGGTGTGGGGTATATCAGAGAGTGTTACAGTGAGGTGTGTGGGGAATATCAGAGTGTTACAGTGAGGGGTGTGGGTATATCAGAGTGTTACAGTGAGGGGTGTGGGGTATATCAGAGTGTTACAGTGAGGGGTGTAGGATATATCAGTGTTACAGTGAGGGGTGTGGAGTACATCAGAGTGTTACAGTGAGGGGTGTGGGGTATATCAGTGTTACAGTGAGGGGTGTGGGGTATTTCAGAGAGTGTTACAGTGAAGGGTGTGGGGTATATCAGAGAGTGTTACAGTGAGTGGTGTGGGGTATATCAGAGAGTGTTACAGTGAGGGGTGTGGGGTAAATCAGAGTGTTACAGTGAGGGTGTGGGATATATCAGAGGGTGTTACAGTGAGGGGTGTGGGGTATATCAGAGAGTGTTACAGTGAGGGGTGTGGGGTATATCAGAGTGTTACAGTGAGGGTTGTGAGGTATATCAGAGTGTGTTACAGTGAGGGGTGTGGGGTATATCAGTGTTACAGTGAGGGGTGTGGGGTATATCAGTGTTACAGTGAGGGGTGTGGGGTTTATCAGAGTGTTACAGTGTGGGGTGTGGGGTATATCAGAGAGTGTTACAATGAAGGGTGTGGGGTATATCAGTGTTACAGTGAGGGGTGTGGGGTATATCAGAGAGAGTTACAGTGAGGGGTGTGGGGTATATCAGAGTGTTACAGTGAGGGGTGTGAGGTACATCAGAGAGAGTTACAGTGAGGGGTGTGGGGTATATCAGAGTGTTACAGTGAGGGGTGTGAGGTACATCAGAGAGAGTTACAGTGAGGGGTGCGGGGTATATCAGAGAGTGTTACAGTGAGGGGTGCGGGGTATATCAGAGTGTTACAGTGAGGGGTGTGGGGTATATCAGAGTGTGACAGTGAGGGGTGTGGGGTATATCAGAGTGTTACAGTGAGGGGTGTGTGTTATATCAGAGAGAGTTACAGTGTGGGGTGTGGGGTAATTCAGAGTGTTACAGTGAGGTGTGTGGGGTAGATCAGTGTTACAATGAGGGGTGTGGGGTATATCAGAGTGTTACAGTGAGGGGTGTGGGGTATATCAGTGTTACAGTGAGGGGTGTGGGGTATATCAGAGAGAGTTACAATGAGGGGTGTGGGGTATATCAGAGTGTTACAGTGAGGGGTGTGTGGTATATCAGAGAGAGTTACAGTGAGGGGTGTGGGGTATATCAGAGTGTTACAGTGAGGGGTGTGGCGTATATCAGAGTGTTACAGTGAGGGCTGTGGGGTATATCAGTGTTACAGTGAGGGGTGTGCGGTGTATCAGTGTCACAGTGAGGGGTGTGGGGTATATCAGAGTGTTACAGTGAGGGGTGTGGGGTATATCAGTGTTACAGTGAAGGGTGTGGGGTATATCAGAGAGTGTTACAGTGAGGGGTGTGGGGTATATAAGAGTGTTACAGTGAGGGATGTGGGGTATATCTGAGAGTGTTACAATGACGGGTGTGGGGTATATCAGTGTTACAGTGAGGGGTGTGGGGTATATAAGTGTTACAGTGAGGGGTGTGGGGTATGTCAGAGAGTGTTACAGTGAGGTGTGTGGGGTATATCAGAGTGTTACAGTGAGGGGTGTGGGTATATCAGATTGTTACAATGAGGGGTGTGGGGTATATCAGTGTTACAGTGAGGGGTGTGGGGTATTTCAGAGAGTGTTACAGTGAGGGGTGTGGGGTATATCAGAGAGTGTTACAGTGAGTGCTGTGGGGTATATCAGAGAGTGTTACAATGAGGGGTGTGGGGTATATCAGAGAGTGTTACAGTGAGGGGTGTAATGGTATATCAGAGTGTTACAGTGAGGGGTGTGGGGTATATCAGAGAGTGTTACAGTGAGGGGTGTAGGGTATATCAGAGAGTGTTACAGTGAGGGGTGTGGGGTATATCAGAGTGTTACAGTGAGGTGTGTGGGGTATATCAGTGTTACAGTGAGGGGTGTGGAGTATATCAGAGTGTTACAGTGAGGGGTGTGGGGTATATCAGTGTTACAGTGAGGGGTGTGGGGTATATCAGAGAATGTTACAGTGAGGGGTGTGGGGTATATCAGAGTGTTACAGTGAGGGGTGTGGGGTATATCAGAGAGTGTTACAATGAGGGGTGTGGGGTATATCAGTGTTACAGTGAGAGGTGTGGGGTATATAAGTGTTACAGTGAGGGGTGTGGGGTATATCAGAGAGTGTTACAGTGAGGTGTGTGGCGTATATCAGAGTGTTACAGTGAGGGGTGTGGGTATATCAGAGTGTTACAGTGAGGGGTGTGGGGTATATCAGAGTGTTACAGGGAGGGGTGTAGGATATATCAGTGTTACAGTGAGGGGTGTGGAGTACATCAGAGTGTTACAGTGAGGGGTGTGGGGTATATCAGTGTTACAGTGAGGGGTGTGGGGTATTTCAGAGAGTGTTACAGTGAGGGGTGTGGGGTATATCAGTGAGTGTTACAGTGAGTGGCGTGGGGTATATCAGAGAGTGTTACAATGAGGGGTGTGGGGTATATCAGATGTGTTACAGTGAGGGGTGTGGGGTATATCAGAGAGTGTTACAGTGAGGGGTGTGGGGTAAATCAGAGTGTTACAGTGAGGGTGTGGGGTATATCAGAGAGTGTTACAGTGAGGGGTGTGGGGTATATCAGAGAGTGTTACAGTGAGGGGTGTGGGGTATATCAGAGTGTTACAGTGAGGGGTGTGAGGTATATCAGAGTGTGTTACAGTGAGGGGTGTGGGGTATATCAGTGTTACAGTGAGGGGTGTGGGGTATATCAGTGTTACAGTGCGGGGTGTGGGGTATATCAGTGAGTGTTACAGTGAGGGGTGTGGGGTATATCAGAGTGTTACAGTGAGGGGTGTGGGGTATATCAGAGTGTTACAGTGAGGGGTGTGGGGTATATCAGAGAGTGTTACAGTGAGGGGTGTGGGGTATATCAGAGTGTTACAGTGAGGGGTGTGCGGTATATCAGTGTTACAGTGAGGGGTGTGTTGGATATCAGAGTGTTACAGTGAGGGGTATATCAGAGAGTTACAGTGAGGAGTGTGGGGTATATCAGAGAGTGTTACAGTGAGGGGTGCGAGGTATATCAGTGCTGCAGTGAGGGTTGTGGGGTATATCAGAGTGATACAGTGAAGGGTGTGGGGTTTTTCAAAGAGTGTTACAGTGAGGGGTGTGGGGTATATCAGAGAGTTACAGTGAGGGGTGTGGGGTTATTCAGAGAGTGTTACAGTGAGGGGTGTGGGGTATATCAGAGTGTTACAGTGCGGGGTGTCGGGTATATCAGTGTTACAGTGAGGGGTGTGGGGTATATCAGAGTGTTACAGTGAGGGGTGTGGGGTATATCAGAGAGTGTTACAGTGAGGGGTGTGGGGTATATCAGAGTGTTACAGTGAGGGGTGTGGGGTATATCAGAGTGTTACAGTGAGGGGTTTGGGGTATATCAGAGTGATACATTGAGGGGTGTGCGGTATATCAGAGAGTTACAGTGAGGAGTGTGGGGTATATCAGAGAGTGTTACAGTGAGGGGTGTGGGGTATATCAGTGTGTTACAATGAGGGGTGTGGGATATATCAAAGTGTTACAGTGAGGGGTGTGGGGTATATCAGAGAGTGTTACAGTGAGGTGTGTGGGGTATATCAGAGAGTGTTACAGTGAGGGGTGTGTGGTATATCAGAGTGCTACTGTGAGGGATGTGTGGTATATCAGAGAGAGTTACAGTGAGGGGTGTGGGGTATATCAGAGCATGTTACAGTGAGGTGTGTGGGGTATATCAGAGAGGGTTGCAGAGAGGGGTGTGGGGTATATCAGTGTTACAGTGAGGGGTGTGGGGTATATCAGAGAGTGTTACAGGAGGGGTGTGGTGTATATCAGTGTTACAGTGAGTGGTATGGGGTATATCAGAGAGTGTTACATTGAGGGGTGTGGGGTATATCAGAGTGTTACAGTGAGGGGTGTGGGATATATCAGAATGTTACAGTGAGGGGTGTGGGGTATATCAGTGTTACAGTGAGGGGTGTGGGGTATATCAGAGAGTGTTACAGTGAGGGGTGTGGGGTATATCAGAGTGTTACAGTGAGGGGTGTGTGGTATATCAGAGTGTTACAGTGAGGGGTGTGGGGTATATCAGAGAGTGTTACAGTGAGGGGTGTGGGGTATATTAAGAGTGTTACAGTGAGGGGTGTAGGGTATCAGAGGTTGTCCATTTTGGAAGGACAAATATGAATGCGGAATGCAGGGTTAACGGTAGAGTTCTTGGCAATGTGGAGGAGCAGAGAGACCTTGGGGTCTATGTTCATACATCTTTGAAAGTTGCCACTCAAGTGGATAGAGCTGTGAAGAAGGCCTATGGTGTGCTCGCGTTCATTAACAGAGGGATTGAATTTAAGAGCCGTGAGGTGATGATGCAGCTGTACAAAACCTTGGTAAGGCCACATTTGGAGTATTGTGTACAGTTCTGGTCGCCTCATTTTCGGAAGGATGTGGAAGCTCTGGAAAAGGTGCAAAGAAGATTTACCAGGATGTTGCCTGGAATGGAGAGTAGGTCTTACGAGGAAAGGTTGAGGGTGCTAGGCCTTTTCTCATTAGAGCGGAGAAGGATGAGGGGCGACTTGATAGAGGTTTATAAGATGATCAGGGGAATAGATAGAGTAGACAGTCAGAGACTTTTTCCCCGGGTGGAACACACCATTACAAGGGGACATAAATTTAAGGTGAAAGGTGGAAGATACAGGAGGGATATCAGAGGTAGGTTCTTTACCCAGAGAGTAGTGGGGGCATGGAATGCACTGCCTGTGGAAGTAGTTGAGTCGGAAACATTAGGGACCTTCAAGCAGCTATTGGATAGGTACATGGATTACGGTAAAATGATATAGTGTAGATTTATTTGTTCTTAAGGGCAGCACGGTAGCATTGTGCATAGCACAATTGCTTCACAGCTCCATGGTCCCAGGTTCGATTCCGGATTGGGTCATTGTCTGTGCGGAGTCTGCACGTCCTCCCCGTGTCTGCGTGGGTTTCCTCCGGGTGCTCCGGTTTCCTCCCACAGTCCAAAGATGTGCGGGTTAGGTGAATTGGCCAATGATAAATTGCCCTTAATGTCCAAATTGCCCTTGGTGTTGGGTGGAGGTGTTGAGTTTGGGTAGGGTGCTCTTTCCAAGAGCCGGTGCAGACTCAAAGGGCCGAATGGCCTCCTTCTGCACTGTAAATTCAATGATAATCTATGATTAATCGAGGACAAAGGTTCGGCACAACATCGTGGGCCGAAGGGCCTGTTCTGTGCTGTATTTTCTATGTTCTATGTTCTATGTTCTATGTATATCAGAGTGTTACATTGAGGGGTGTGGGTATATCAGTGTTACAGTGAGGGGTGTGGGGTATATCAGTGTTACTGTGAGGGGTGTGGGGTATATCAGAGTGTTACAGTGAGGGGTGTGGGGTATATCTGAGAGTGTTAGAGTGAGGGGTGTGGGGTATATCAGAGAGTGTTACAGTGAGGGGTGTGGGGTATATCAGTGTTACAGTGAGGTGTGTGGGGTATATCAGAGAGTTACAGTGAGGTGTGTGGGGTATATCAGAGAGTGTTGCAGTGAGGGGTGTGGGGTATATCAGTGTTAAAGTGAGTGGTTGAGGGCATATCAGAGTGTTACAGTGAGGGGTGTGGGGTATATCAGAGAGTGTTACAGTGAGGGGTGTGGGGTATATCAGTGTTACAGTGAGGGGTGTGGGGTATATCAGTGTTACAGTGAGGGGTGTGGGGTGTATCAGAGAGTGTTACAGTGAGGGGTGTGGGGTATATCAGAGTGTTACAGTGAGGGGTGTGGGGTATATCAGAGTGTTACAGTGAGGGGTGTGGGGTATATCAGAGAGTTACAGTGAGGGGTGTGGGGTATATCAGAGAGAGTTACAGTGAGGGGTGTGGGGTATATCAGAGAGTGTTACAGTGAGGGGTGTGGGGTATATCAGTGTTACAGTGAGGGGTGTGGGGTATATCAGTGTTACAGTGAGGGGTGTGGGGTATATCAGTGTTACAGTGAGGGGTGTGGGGTATATCAGTGTTACAGTGAGGGGTGTGGTGTATATCAGAGTGTTACAGTGAGGGGTGTGGGGTATATCAGTGTTACAGTGAGGGGTGTGGGGTATATCAGAGTGTTACAGTGAGGGGTGTGGGGTATATCAGTGTTACAGTGAGGGGTGTGGGGTATATCACAGTGTTACAGTGAGGGGTGTGGGGTATATCAGTGTTACAGTGAGTGGTTGAGGGCATATCAGAGTGTTACAGTGAGGGGTGTGGGGTATATCAGTGTTACAGTGAGGGGTGTGGGGTATATCAGTGTTACAGTGAGGGGTGTGGTGTATATCAGTGTTACAGTGAGGGGTGTGGTGTATATCAGTGTTACAGTGAGGGGCGTGGGGTATATCAGTGTTACAGTGAGGGGTGTGGGGTATATCAGAGTGTTACAGTGAGGGGTGTGGGGTATATCAGTGTTACAGTGAGGTGTGTGGGGTATATCAGTGTTACAGTGAGGGGTGTGGTGTATATCAGTGTTACAGTGAGGGGTGTGGTGTATATCAGTGTTACAGTGAGGGGCGTGGGGTATATCAGTGTTACAGTGAGGGGTGTGGTGTATATCAGTGTTACAGTGAGGGGTGTGGGGTGTATCAGAGAGTGTTACAGTGAGGGGTGTGGGGTATATCAGTGTTACAGTGAGGGGTGTGGGGTATATCAGAGTGTTACAGTGAGGGGTGTGGGGTATATCAGTGTTACAGTGAGGGGTGTGGTGTATATCAGTGTTACAGTGAGGGGTGTGGTGTATATCAGTGTTACAGTGAGGGGCGTGGGGTATATCAGTGTTACAGTGAGGGGTGTGGTGTATATCAGTGTTACAGTGAGGGGTGTGGGGTGTATCAGAGAGTGTTACAGTGAGGGGTGTGGGGTATATCAGTGTTACAGTGAGGGGTGTGGGGTATATCAGAGTGTTACAGTGTGGGGTGTGGGTATATCAGAGTGTTACAGTGAGGGGTGTGGGGTATATCAGAGAGTGTTACAGTGAGGGGTGTGGGGTATATCAGAGTGTTACAGTGAGGGGTGTAGCGTATATCAGTGTTACAGTGAGGGGTGTGGGGTATATCAGAGAGTGTTACAGTGAGGGGTGTGGGGTATATCAGAGTGTTACAGTGAGGGGTGAGGGGTATATCAGAGTGTTACAGTGAAGGGTGTGGCGTATATCAGTGTAACAGTGAGGGGTTTGGGGTATATCAGAGCGTGTTACAGTGAGGGGTGTGGGGTATATCAGAGTGTTACAGTGAGGGGTGTGGGGTATATCAGAGTGTTACAGTGAGGGGTGTGGCGTATATCAGTGTAACAGTGAGGGGTGTGGGGTATATCAGAGAGAGTTACAGTGAGGGATGTGGGGTATATCAGAGTGCTACAGTGAGGGATGTTGGGTATATCAGAGCGTTACAGTGAGGGGTGTGGGGTATATCAGAGTGTTACAGTGAGGGGTGTGGGGTATATCAGTGTTACAGTGAGGGGTGTGGGGTATATCAGAGTGTTACAGTGAGGGGTGTGGGGTATATCAGTGTTACAGTGCGGGGTGTGGAGCATATCAGAGAGTGTTCCAGTGAGGGATGTGGGGTATATCAGAGAGTGTTACAGTGAGGGGTGTGGGGTATATCAGAGTGTGTTACAGTGAGGGGTTTGGGGTATATCAGAGTGTTACAGTGAGCGGTGTGGAGTATATCAGTGTGTTACAGTGAGGGGTGTGGGGTATATTATTGTTACAGTGAGGGGTGTGGGGTATATCAGAGAGTGTTACAGTGAGTGTTGTGGGGTATATCAGAGTGATACAGTGAGGGGTGTGGGGTATATCAGAGTGTTACAGTGAGGGGTGTGGGGTATATTATTGTTACAGTGAGGGGTGTGGGGTATATCAGAGAGTGTTACAGTGAGGGTTGTGGGGTATATCAGTGTTACAGTGAGGGGTATGGGGTATATCAGAGAGTATTACAGTGAGGGGTGTGGGGTATATCAGAGTGTTACAGAGAGGGGTGTGGGGTATATCAGAGAGTGTTACACTGAGGGGTGTGGGGTATATCAGAATGTTACAGTGAGGGGTGTTGGGTATATCAGAATGTTACAGTGAGGGGTGTGAGGGTATGTCAGAGAATGTTACAGTGAGGGGTGTGGGGGAGATCAGAGAGTGTCACAGTGAGGGGTGTGGGGTATATCCGTGTTACAGTGAGGTGTGTGGGTTATATCAGAGAGTTACAGTTAGGTGTGTGGGGTATATCAGAGAGTGTTACAGTGAGGGATGTGGGGTATATCAGAGAGTGTTACAGTGAGGGGTGTGGGGTATATCAGTGTTACAGTGAGCGGTGTGGGGTATATCAGTGTTACAGTGAGGGGTGTGGGGTATATCAGAGAGTTACAGTGAGGGGTGAGGGGTATATCAGAGAGAGTTACAGTGAGGGGTGTGGGGTATATCAGAGAGTGTTACAGTGAGGGGTGTGGGGTATATCAGTGTTACAGTGAGGTGTGTGGGGTATATCAGTGTTACAGTGAGGGGCGTGGGGTATATCAGTGTTACAGTGAGGGGTGTGGGGTATATCAGTGTTACAGTGAGGGGTGTGGTGTATATCAGTGTTACAGTGAGGGGTGTGGGGTGTATCAGAGTGTTACAGTGAGGGGTGTGGGGTATATCAGAGAGTGTTACAGTGAGGGGTGTGGGGTATATCAGAGTGTTACAGTGAGGGATGTGGGGTATATCAGAGTGTTACAGTGAGGGGTGTGGGGTATATCAGAGTGTTACAGTGAGGCGTGTAGCGTATATCAGTGTAACAGTGAGGGGTGTGGGGTATATCAGAGTGTTACAGTGAGGGGTGTGGGGTATATCAGAGAGTGTTACAGTGAGGGGTGTGGGGTACATCTGAGTGTTACAGTGAGGGGTGTGGGGTATATCAGAGTGTTACAGTGAGGGGTGTGGCGTATATCAGTGTAACAGTGAGGGGTGTGGGGTATATCAGAGTGTTACAGTGAGGGGTGTGGGGTATATCAGAGTGTTACAGTGAGGGGTGTGGGGTATATCAGAGTGTTACAGTGAGGGGTGTGGGGTATATCAGAGAGTGTTACAGTGAGGGGTGTGGGGTATATCTGAGTGTTACAGTGAGGGGTGTGGGGTATATCAGAGTGTTACAGTGAGGGGTGTGGCGTATATCAGTGTAACAGTGAGGGGTGTGGGGTATATCAGAGTGTTACAGTGAGGGGTGTGGGGTATATCAGAGAGTGTTACAGTGAGGGGTGTGGGGTATATCTGAGTGTTACAGTGAGGGGTGTGGGGTATATCAGAGTGTTACAGTGAGGTGTGTGGGGTATATCAGAGTGTTACAGTGAGGGATGTGGGGTATATCAGTGTTACAGTGAGGAGTGTGGGGTATATCAGAGAGTGTTACAGTGAGGGGTGTGGGGTATATCAGAGTGTTACAGTGAGGTGTGTGGGGTATATCAGAGTGTTACAGTGAGGGATGTGGGGTATATCAGAGTGTTACAGTGAGGGGTGTGGGGTATATCAGTGTTACAGTGAGGGGTGTGGGGTATATCAGAGTGTTACAGTGAGGGGTGTGGTGTATATCAGTGTTACAGTGAGGGGTGTGGGGTATATCAGAGTGTTACAGTGAGGGGTGTGGGGTATATCAGTGTTACAGTGAGGGGTGTGGGGTATATCAGAGTGTTACAGTGAGGGGTGTGGGGTATATCAGAGTGTTACAGTGAGGGGTGTGGGATATATCAGTGTTACAGTGAGGGGTGTGGGGTATATCAGAGTGTTACAGTGAGGGGTGTGGGGTATATCAGTGTTACAGTGCGGGGTGTGGAGCATATCAGAGAGTGTTCCAGTGAGGGATGTGGGGTATATCAGAGAGTGTTACAGTGAGGGGTGTGGGGTATATCAGAGTGTGTTACAGTGAGGGGTGTGGGGTATATCAGAGTGTTACAGTGAGCGGTGTGGAGTATATCAGTGTTTTACAGTGAGGGGTGTGGGGTATATTATTGTTACAGTGAGGGGTGTGGGGTATATCAGAGAGTGTTACAGTGAGTGTTGTGGGGTATATCAGAGTGATACAGTGAGGGGTGTGGGGTGTATCAGAGTGTTACAGTGAGGGGTGTGGGGTATATTATTGTTACAGTGAGGGGTGTGGGGTATATCAGAGAGTGTTACAGTGAGGGTTGTGGGGTATATCAGTGTTACAGTGAGGGGTATGGGGTATATCTGAGAGTATTACAGTGAGGGGTGTGGGGTATATCAGAATGTTACAGTGAGGGGTGTTGGGTATATCAGAATGTTACAGTGAGGGGTGTGAGGGTATGTCAGAGAATGTTACAGTGAGGGGTGTGGGGGAGATCAGAGAGTGTCACAGTGAGGGGTGTGCGGTATATCCGTGTTACAGTGAGGGGTGTGGGGTATATCAGAGTGTTACAGTGAGGGGTGTGGGTTATATCAGAGAGTGTTACAGTGAGGGTTGTGAGGGTATATCAGAGAGTGTTACAGTGTGGGGTGTGGGGTATATCAGAGAGTTACAGTGAGGGGTGTGCGGTATATCAGAGAGTGTTACAGTGAGGGGTGTGGGGTATATCAGAGTGTTACAGTGCGGGGTTTGGGGTATATCAGTGTTACAGTGAGGGGTGTGGAGTATATCAGTGTTACAGTGAGGGGTGTGGGGTATATCAGAGTGTTACAGTGAGGGGTGTGGGGTATATCAGTGTTACAGTGAGGGGTGTGGGGTATATCAGAGTGTTACAGTGTGGGGTGTGGGGTATATCAGAGTGTTACAGTGAGGGGTGTGGGGTATATCAGAGTGTTGCAGTGAGGTGTGTGGGGTATATCAGAGTGTTACAGTGAGGGGTTTGGGGTATATCAGTGTGTTACAGTGAGGGGTTTGGGGTATATCAGAGTGTTACAGTGGGGGGTGGTGGGTATATCAGAGAGTGTTAGTGACGGGTGTGGGGTATATCAGAGAGTGTTACAGTGAGGGATATGGGGTATCTCAGAGAGTGTTACAGTGACGGGCGTGAGGGTATATCAGTGTTACAGTGAGGGGTGTGGGGTATATCAGAGTGTTCCAGTGAGTGGTGTGGGGTATATCAGTGTTACAGTGAGGGGTGCGGGGTATATCAGAGAGTGTTACAGTGAGGGGTGTGGGTATATCAGAGTGTTACAGTGAGGGGTGTGGGGTATATCAGAGTGTTACAGTGAGTAGTGTGGGGTATATCAGTGTTACAGTGAGGGGTGCGGGGTATATCAGAGAGTGTTACAGTGAGGGGTGTGGGTATATCAGAGCGTTACAGTGAGGAATGTGGGGTATATCAGTGTTACAGTGAGGGTTGTGGGGTATATCAGTGTGTTACAGTGAGGGGTGTGGGGTATATCAGTGTTACAGTGGGTGGTGTGGGGTACATCAGAGTGTTACAGTGAGGGGTGTGGGGTACATCAGAATGTTACAGTGAGGGGTGTGGGGTATATCAGTGTTACAGTGAGGGGTGTGGGGTATATCAGAGAGTGTTACAGTGAGGGGTGTGGGGTATATCAGAGTGTTACAGTGAGGGGTGTGTGGTATATCAGAGTGTTACAGTGAGGGGTGTGGGGTATATCAGAGAGTGTTACAGTGAGGGGTGTGGGGTATATTAAGAGTGTTACAGTGAGGGGTGTGGGGTATATCAGAGTGTTACAGTGAGGGGTGTGGTTATATCAGTGTTACAGTGAGGGGTGTGGGGTATATCAGTGTTACTGTGAGGGGTGTGGGGTTTATCAGAGTGTTACAGTGAGGGGTGTGGGGTATATCTGAGAGTGTTACAGTGAGGGGTGTGCGGTATATCAGAGAGTGTTACAGTGAGGGGTGTGGGGTATATCAGTGTTACAGTGAGGGGCGTGGGGTATATCAGAGAGTTACAGTTAGGGGTTTGGGGTATATCACAGTGTTCCAGTGAGGGGTGTGGGGTATATCAGAGAATTACAGTGAGGGGTGTGGGGTATATCAGAGAGTGTTACAGTGAGGGGTGTGGGGTATATCAGAGAGTTACAGTGAGGGGTGTGGGGTATATCAGAGTGTTACAGTGAGTTGTTGAGGGCATATCAGAGTGTTACAGTGAGGGGTGTGGGGTATATCAGTGTTACAGTGAAGGGTGTGGGGTATGTCAGAGTGTTACAGTGAGGGGTGTGGGGTATATTAGTGTTACATTGAGGGGTGTGGTGTATATCAGTGTTACAGTGAGGGGTGTGGGGTATATCAGAGTGTTACAGTGAGGGGTGTGGGGTATATCAGTGTTACAGTGAGGGGTGCGGGGTATATCAGAGAGTGTTACAGTGAGGGTTGTGGGGTATATCAGAGTGTTACAGTGAGGAATGTGGGGTATATCAGTGTTACAGTGAGGGTTGTGGGGTATATCAGAGTGTTACAGTGAGTGGTGTGGGGTATATCAGTGTTACAGTGAGGGGTGCGGGGTATATCAGAGAGTGTTACAGTGAGGGGTGTGGGGTATATCAGAGTGTTACAGTGAGGAATGTGGGGTATATCAGTGTTACAGTGAGGGTTGTGGGGTATATCAGTGTGTTGCAGTGAGGGGTGTGTGGTATATCAGTGTTACAGTGGGTGGTGTGGGGTACATCAGAGTGTTACAGTGAGGGGTGTGGGGTACATCAGAATGTTACAGTGAGGGGTGTGGGGTATATCAGTGTTACAGTGAGGGGTGTGGGGTATATCAGAGAGTGTTACAGTGAGGGTTGTGGGGTATATCAGAGTGTTACAGTGAGGGGTGTGTGGTATATCAGAGTGTTACAGTGAGGGGTGTGGGGTATATCAGAGAGTGTTACAGTGAGGGGTGTGGGGTATATCAGAGTGTTACAGTGAGGGGTGTGGTTATATCAGTGTTACAGTGAGGGGTGTGGGGTATATCAGTGTTACTGTGAGGGTGTGGGGTATATCAGAGTGTTACAGTGAGGGGTGTGGGGTATATCTGAGAGTGTTACAGTGAGGGATGTGCGGTATATCAGAGAGTGTTACAGTGAGGGGTGTGGGGTATATTAGTGTTACAGTGAGGGGCGTGGGGTATATCAGAGAGTTACAGTTAGGGGTTTGTGGTATATCACAGTGTTACAGTGAGGGGTGTGGGGTATATCAGAGAATTACAGTGAGGGGTGTGGGATATATCAGAGAGTGTTACAGTGAGGGGTGTGAGGTATATCAGTGCTGCAGTGAGGGTTGTGGGGTATATCAGAGAGTTACAGTGAGGGGTGTGGGGTTTTTCAAAGAATGTTACAGTGAGGGGTGTGGGGTATATCAGAGAGTTACAGTGAGGGGTGTGGGGTATATCAGTGTTACAGTGAGGGGTGTGGGGTATATCAGAGAGTGTTACAGTGAGGGGTGTGGGGTATATCAGAGTGTTACAGTGCGGGGTGTCGGGTATATCAGTGTTACAGTGAGGGGTGTGGGGTATATCAGAGTGTTACAGTGAGGGGTGTGGGGTATATCAGAGAGTGTTACAGTGAGGGGTGTGGGGTATATCAGAGTGTTACAGTGAGGGGTGTGGGGTATATCAGAGTGTTACAGTGAGGGGTTTGGGGTATATCAGAGTGATACATTGAGGTGTGTGCGGTATATCAGAGAGTTACAGTGAGGAGTGTGGGGTATATCAGAGAGTGTTACAGTGAGGGGTGTGGGGTATATCAGTGTGTTACAGTGAGGGGTGTCGGGTATATCAGTGTGTTACAGTGAGTGGTGTGGGATATATCAGAGTGTTACAGTGAGGGGTGTGGGGTATATCAGAGAGTGTTACAGTGAGGTGTGTGGGGTATATCAGAGAGTGTTACAGTGAGGGGTGTGGGGTATATCAGAGTGTTACAGTGAGGGGTGTGGGGTATATCAGAGAGTGTTACAGTGAGGGGTGTGGGGTATATCAGAGTGTTACAGTGAGGGGTGTGGGGTATATCAGAGAGTGTTACAGTGAGGGGTGTGGGGTATATCAGAGAGTGTTACAGTGAGGGGTGTGGGGTATATCAGAGTGTTACAGTGAGGGGTGTGGGGTATATCAGAGAGTGTTACAGTGAGGGGTGTGTGGTATATCAGTGTTACAGTGAGGGGTGTGGGGTATATCAGAGTGCTACAGTGAGGGGTGTGTGGTATATCAGAGAGAGTTACAGTGAGGGGTGTGGGGTATATCAGAGCATGTTACAGTGAGGTGTGTGGGGTATATCAGAGAGGGTTACAGTGAGGGGTGTGGGGTATATCAGAAAGTGTTACAGTGTGGGGTGTGGGGTATTTCAGAGAGTCTTACAGAGAGGGGTGTGGGGTATATCAGTGTTACAGTGAGGGGTGTGGGGTATATCAGAGAGTGTTACAGGAGGGGTGTGGGGTATATCAGTGTTACAGTGAGTGGTATGGGGTATATCAGAGAGTGTTACATTGAGGCGTGTGGGGTATATCAGAGTGTTACAGTGAGGGGTGTGGGATATATCAGAATGTTACAGTGAGGGGTGTGGGGTCTATCAGTGTTACAGTGAGGGGTGTGGGGTATATCAGAGAGTGTTACAGTGAGGGGTGTGGGGTATATCAGAGTGTTACAGTGAGGGGTGTGTGGTATATCAGAGTGTTACAGTGAGGGGTGTGGGGTATATCAGAGAGTGTTACAGTGAGGGGTGTGGGGTATATTAAGAGTGTTACAGTGAGGGGTGTAGGGTATCAGAGGTTGTCCATTTTGGAAGGACAAATATGAATGCGGAATACAGGGTTAACGGTAGAGTTCTTGGCAATGTGGAGGAGCAGAGAGATCTTGGGGTCTATGTTCATCCAACTTTGAAAGTTGCCACTCAAGTGGATAGAGCTGTGAAGAAGGCCTATGGTGTGCTCGCGTTCATTAACAGAGGGATTGAATTTAAGAGCCGTGAGGTGATGATGCAGCTGTACAAAACCTTGGTAAGGCCACATTTGGAGTATTGTGTACAGTTCTGGTCGCCTCATTTTCGGAAGGATGTGGAAGCTTTGGAAAAGGTGCAAAGAAGATTTACCAGGATGTTGCCTGGAATGGAGAGTAGGTCTTACGAGGAAAGGTTGAGGGTGCTAGGCCTTTTCTCATTAGAGCGGAGAAGGATGAGGGGCGACTTGATAGAGGTTTATAAGATGATCAGGGGAATAGATAGAGTAGACAGTCAGAGACTTTTTCCCCGGGTGGAACACACCATTACAAGGGGACATAAATTTAAGGTGAAAGGTGGAAGATACAGGAGGGATATCAGAGGTAGGTTCTTTACCCAGAGAGTAGTGGGGGCATGGAATGCACTGCCTGTGGAAGTAGTTGAGTCGGAAACATTAGGGACCTTCAAGCAGCTATTGGATAGGTACATGGATTACGGTAAAATGATATAGTGTAGATTTATTTGTTCTTAAGGGCAGCACGGTAGCATTGTGCATAGCACAATTGCTTCACAGCTCCATGGTCCCAGGTTCGATTCCGGATTGGGTCACTGTCTGTGCGGAGTCTGCACGTCCTCCCCGTGTCTGCGTGGGTTTCCTCCGGGTGCTCCGGTTTCCTCCCACAGTCCAAAGATGTGCGGGTTAGGTGAATTGGCCAATGATAAATTGCCCTTAATGTCCAAATTGCCCTTGGTGTTGGGTGGAGGTGTTGAGTTTGGGTAGGGTGCTCTTTCCAAGAGCCGGTGCAGACTCAAAGGGCCGAATGGCCTCCTTCTGCACTGTAAATTCAATGATAATCTATGATTAATCTAGGACAAAGGTTCGGCACAACATCGTGGGCCGAAGGGCCTGTTCTGTGCTGTATTTTCTATGTTCTATGTTCTATGTATATCAGAGTGTTACAGTGAGGGGTGTGGGTATATCAGTGTTACAGTGAGGGGTGTGGGGTATATCAGTGTTACTGTGAGGAGTGTGGGGTATATCAGAGTGTTACAGTGAGGGGTGTGGGGTATATCTGAGAGTGTTACAGTGAGGGGTGTGGGGTATATCAGAGAGTGTTACAGTGAGGGGTGTGGGGTATATCAGTGTTACAGTGAGGGGTGTGGGGTATATCAGAGTGTGTTACAGTGAGGGGTGTGTGGGTATATCAGTGTTACAGTGAGGGGTGTGGGGTATATCAGAGAGTTACAGTGAGGGGTGTGGGGTATATCAGTGTTACAGTGAGGGGTGTGGGGTATATCAGAGAGTTACAGTGAGGGGTGTGGGGTATATCAGAGAGAGTTACAGTGAGGGGTGTGGGGTATATCAGAGAGTGTTACAGTGAGGGGTGTGGGGTATATCAGTGTTACAGTGAGGTGTGTGGGGTATATCAGTGTTACAGTGAGGGGCGTGGGGTATATCAGTGTTACAGTGAGGGGTGTGGGGTATATCAGTGTTACAGTGAGGGGTGTGGGGTATATCAGTGTTACAGTGAGGGGTGTGGGGTATATCAGAGTGTTACAGTGAGGGGTGTGGGGTATATCAGAGTGTTACAGTGAGGGGTGTGGGGTATATCAGAGTGTTACAGTGAGGGGTGTGGGGTATATCAGAGAGTGTTACAGTGAGGGGTGTGGGGTATATCAGAGTGTTACAGTGAGGGATGTGGGGTATATCAGAGTGTTACAGTGATGGGTGTGGGGTATATCAGAGTGTTACAGTGAGGGGTGTGGGGTATATCAGAGAGTGTTACAGTGAGGGGTGTGGGGTATATCAGAGTGTTACAGTGAGGGATGTGGGGTATATCAGAGTGTTACAGTGAGGGGTGTGGGGTATATCAGAGTGTTACAGTGAGGGGTGTGGCGTATATCAGTGTAACAGTGAGGGGTGTGGGGTATATCAGAGAGTGTTACAGTGAGGGGTGTGGGGTATATCAGAGTGTTACAGTGAGGGGTGTGGGGTATATCAGAGTGTTACAGTGAGGGGTGTGGCGTATATCAGAGTGTTACAGTGAGGGGTGTGGCGTATATCAGTGTAACAGTGAGGGGTGTGGGGTATATCAGAGAGTGTTACAGTGAGGGGTGTGGGGTATATCAGAGTGTTACAGTGAGGGGTGTGGCGTATATCAGTGTAACAGTGAGGGGTGTGGGGTATATCAGAGAGAGTTACAGTGAGGGATGTGGGGTATATCAGAGTGCTACAGTGAGGGATGTTGGGTATATCAGAGCGTTACAGTGAGGGGTGTGGGGTATATCAGAGTGTTACAGTGAGGGGAGTGGGGTATATCAGTGTTACAATGAGGGGTGTGGGGTATATCAGTGTTACAGTGCGGGGTGTGGAGCATATCAGAGAGTGTTCCAGTGAGGGATGTGGGGTATATCAGAGAGTGTTACAGTGAGGGGTGTGGGGTATATCAGAGTGTGTTACAGTGAGGGGTGTGGGGTATATCAGAGTGTTACAGTGAGCGGTGTGGAGTATATCAGTGTGTTACAGTGAGGGGTGTGGGGTATATTATTGTTACAGTGAGGGGTGTGGGGTATATCAGAGAGTGTTACAGTGAGTGTTATGGGGTATATCAGAGTGATACAGTGAGGAGTGTGGGGTATATCAGAGTGTTACAGTGAGGGGTGTGGGGTATATTATTGTTACAGTGAGGGGTGTGGGGTATATCAGAGAGTGTTACAGTGAGGGTTGTGGGGTATATCAGTGTTACAGTGAGGGGTATGGGGTATATCAGAGAGTATTACAGTGAGGGGTGTGGGGTATATCAGAATGTTACAGTGAGGGGTGTTGGGTATATCAGAATGTTACAGTGAGGGGTGTGAGGGTATATCAGAGAATGTTACAGTGAGGGGTGTGGGGGAGATCAGAGAGTGTCACAGTGAGGGGTGTGGGGTATATCCGTGTTACAGTGAGGGGTGTGGGGTATATCAGAGTGTTACAGTGAGGGGTGTGGGGTATATCAGAGAGTGTTACAGTGAGGGGTGTGAGGGTATATCAGAGAGTGTTACAGTGTGGGGTATATCAGAGAGTTACAGTGAGGGGTGTGCGGTATATCAGAGAGTGTTACAGTGAGGGGTGTGGGGTATATCAGAGTGTTACAGTGCGGGGTGTGGGGTATATCAGTGTTACAGTGAGGGGTGTGGGGTATATCAGTGTTACAGTGAGGGTTGTGGGGTATATCAGAGTGTTACAGTGAGGTGTGTGGGGTATATCAGTGTTACAGTGAGGGGTGTGGGGTATATCAGAGTGTTACAGTGTGGGGTGTGGGGTATATCAGAGTGTTACAGTGAGGGGTGTGGGGTATATCAGAGTGTTGCAGTGAGGTGTGTGGGGTATATCAGAGTGTTACAGTGAGGGGTTTGGGGTATATCAGTGTGTTACAGTGAGGGGATTGGGGTATATCAGAGTGTTACAGTGGGGGGTGGTGGGTATATCAGAGAGTGTTAGTGACGGGTGTGGGGTATATCAGAGAGTGTTACAGTGAGGGATATGGGGTATCTCAGAGAGTGTTACAGTGACGGGCGTGAGGGTATATCAGTGTTACAGTGAGGGGTGTGGGGTATATCAGAGTGTTCCAGTGAGTGGTGTGGGGTATATCAGTGTTACAGTAAGGGGTGCGGGGTATATCAGAGAGTGTTACAGTGAGGGTTGTGGGGTATATCAGAGTGTTACAGTGAGGAATGTGGGGTATATCAGTGTTACAGTGAGGGTTGTGGGGTATATCAGAGTGTTACAGTGAGTGGTGTGGGGTATATCAGTGTTACAGTGAGGGGTGCGGGGTATATCAGAGAGTGTTACAGTGAGGGGTGTGGGGTATATCAGAGTGTTACAGTGAGGAATGTGGGGTATATCAGTGTTACAGTGAGGGTTGTGGGGTATATCAGTGTGTTACAGTGAGGGGTGTGGGGTATATCAGTATTACAGTGGGTGGTGTGGGGTACATCAGAGTGTTACAGTGAGGGGTGTGGGGTACATCAGAATGTTACAGTGAGGGGTGTGGGGTATATCAGTGTTACAGTGAGGGGTGTGGGGTATATCAGAGAGTGTTACAGTGTGGGGTGTGGGGTATATTAAGAGTGTTACAGTGAGGGGTGTGGGGTATATCAGAGTGTTATAGTGAGGGGTGTGGTTATATCAGTGTTACAGTGAGGGGTGTGGGGTATATCAGTGTTACTGTGAGGGGTGTGGGGTATATCAGAGTGTTACAGTGAGGGGTGTGGGGTATATCTGAAAGTGTTACAGTGAGGGGTGTGCGGTATATCAGAGAGTGTTACAGTGAGGGGTGTGGGGTATATCAGTGTTACAGTGAGGGGCGTGGGGTATATCAGAGAGTTACAGTTAGGGGTTTGGGGTATATCACAGTGTTACAGTGAGGGGTGTGGGGTATATCAGAGAATTACAGTGAGGGGTGTGGGGTATATCAGAGAGTGTTACAGTGAGGGGTGTGGGGTATATCAGAGAGTTACAGTGAGGGGTGTGGGGTATATCAGAGTGTTACAGTGAGTGGTTGAGGGCATATCAGAGTGTTACAGTGAGGGGTGTGGGGTATATCAGTGTTACAGTGAAGGGTGTGGGGTATGTCAGAGTGTTACAGTGAGGGGTGTGGGGTATATCAGTGTTACAGTGAGGGGTGTGGTGTATATCAGTGTTACAGTGAGGGGTGTGGGGTATATCAGAGTGTTACAGTGAGGGGTGTGGGGTATATCAGTGTTACAGTGAGGGGTGCGGGGTATATCAGAGAGTGTTACAGTGAGGGTTGTGGGGTATATCAGAGTGTTACAGTGAGGAATGTGGGGTATATCAGTGTTACAGTGAGGGTTGTGGGGTATATCAGAGTGTTACAGTGAGTGGTGTGGAGTATATCAGTGTTACAGTGAGGGGTGCGGGGTATATCAGAGAGTGTTACAGTGAGGGGTGTGGGGTATATCAGAGTGTTACAGTGAGGAATGTGGGGTATATCAGTGTTACAGTGAGGGTTGTGGGGTATATCAGTGTGTTACAGTGAGGGGTGTGGGGTATATCAGTGTTACAGTGGGTGGTGTGGGGTACATCAGAGTGTTACAGTGAGGGGTGTGGGGTACATCAGAATGTTACAGTGAGGGGTGTGGGACATATCAGTGTTACAGTGAGGGGTGTGGGGTATATCAGAGAGTGTTACAGTGAGGGGTGTGGGGTATATCAGAGTGTTACAGTGAGGGGTGTGTGGTATATCAGAGTGTTACAGTGAGGGGTGTGGGGTATATCAGAGAGTGTTACAGTGAGGGGTGTGGGGTATATCAGAGTGTTACAGTGAGGGGTGTGGTTATATCAGTGTTACAGTGAAGGGTGTGGGGTATATCAGTGTTACTGTGAGGGGTGTGGGGTATATCAGAGTGTTACAGTGAGGGGTGTGGGGTATATCTGAGAGTGTTACAGTGAGGGGTGTGGGGTATATTAGTGTTACAGTGAGGGGCGTGGGGTATATCAGAGAGATACAGTTAGGGGTTTGGGGTATATCACAGTGTTACAGTGAGGGGTGTGGGGTATATCAGAGAATTACAGTGAGGGGTGTGGGATATATCAGAGAGTGTTACAGTGAGGGGTGTGGGGTATATCAGAGAGTTACAGTGAGGGGTGTGGGGTATATCAGAGTGTTACAGTGAGTGGTTGAGGGCATATCAGAGTGTTACAGTGAGGGGTGTGGGGTATATCAGTGTTACAGTGAAGGGTGTGGGGTATGTCAGAGTGTTACAGTGAGGGGTGTGGGGTATATCAGTGTTACAGTGAGGGGTGTGGTGTATATCAGTGTTACAGTGAGGGGTGTGGGGTATATCAGAGTGTTACAGTGAGGGGTGTGGGGTATATCAGTGTTACAGTGAGGGGTGCGGGGTATATCAGAGAGTGTTACAGTGAGGGTTGTGGGGTATATCAGAGTGTTACAGTGAGGAATGTGGGGTATATCAGTGTTACAGTGAGGGTTGTGGGGTATATCAGAGTGTTACAGTGAGTGGTGTGGGGTATATCAGTGTTACAGTGAGGGGTGCGGGGTATATCAGAGAGTGTTACAGTGAGGGGTGTGGGGTATATCAGAGTGTTACAGTGAGGAATGTGGGGTATATCAGTGTTACAGTGAGGGTTGTGGGGTATATCAGTGTGTTACAGTGAGGGGTGTGGGGTATATCAGTGTTACAGTGGGTGGTGTGGGGTACATCAGAGTGTTACAGTGAGGGGTGTGGGGTACATCAGAATGTTACAGTGAGGGGTGTGGGGTATATCAGTGTTACAGTGAGGGGTGTGGGGTATATCAGAGAGTGTTACAGTGAGGGGTGTGGGGTTTATTAGAGTGTTACAGTGAGGGGTGTCTGGTATATCAGAGTGTTACAGTGAGGTATGTGGGGTATATCAGAGAGTGTTACAGTGAGGGGTGTGGGGTATATCAGAGTGTTACAGTGAGGGGTGTGGTTATATCAGTGTTACAGTGAGGTGTGTGGGGTATATCAGTGTTACTGTGAGGGGTGTGGGGTATATCAGAGTGTTACAGTGAGGGGTGTGGGGTATATCTGAGAGTGTTACAGTGAGGGGTGTGCGGTATATCAGAGAGTGTTACAGTGAGGGGTGTGGGGTATATTAGTGTTACAGTGAGGGGCGTGGGGTATATCAGAGAGTTACAGTTAGGGGTTTGGGGTATATCACAGTGTTACAGTGAGGGGTGTGGGGTATATCAGAGAATTACAGTGAGGGGTGTGGGATATATCAGAGAGTGTTACAGTGAGGGGTGTGGGGTATATCAGAGAGTTACAGTGAGGGGTGTGGGGTATATCAGAGTGTTACAGTGAGTGGTTGAGGGCATATCAGAGTGTTACAGTGAGGGGTGTGGGGTATATCAGTGTTACAGTGAAGGGTGTGGGGTATGTCAGAGTGTTACAGTGAGGGGTGTGGGGTATATCAGTCTTACAGTGAGGGGTGTGGTGTATATCAGTGTTACAGTGAGGGGTGTGGGGTATATCAGAGTGTTACAGTGAGGGGTGTGGGGTATATCAGTGTTACAGTGAGGGGTGTGCGGTATAACAGAGTGTTACAGTGAGGGGTGTGGGGTATATCAGTGTTACAGTGAGGGGTGTGGGGTATATGAGAGAGTGTTACAGTGAGGGGTGTGGGGTATATCAGTGTGTTACAGTGAGGGGTGTGGCGTATATCAGTGTAACAGTGAGGGGTGTGGGGTATATCAGAGAGAGTTACAGTGAGGGATGTGGGGTATATGAGAGTGTTACAGTGAGGAATGTGGGGTATATCAGTGTTACAGTGAGGGTTGTGGGGTATATCAGAGTGTTACAGTGAGTGGTGTGGGGTATATCAGTGTTACAGTGAGGGGTGCGGGGTATATCAGAGAGTGTTACAGTGAGGGGTGTGGGGTATATCAGAGTGTTACAGTGAGGAATGTGGGGTATATCAGTGTTACAGTGAGGGGTGTGGGGTATATCAGAGTGTTACAGTGAGGGTTGTGGGGTATATCAGTGTGTTACAGTGAGGGGTGTGTGGTATATCAGAGTGTTACAGTGAGGGGTGTGGGGTATATCAGAGAGTGTTACAGTGAGGGGTGTGGGTATATCAGTGTTACAGTGGGTGGTGTGGGGTACATCAGAGTGTTACAGTGAGGGGTGTGGGGTATATCAGAATGTTACAGTGAGGGGTGTGGGGTATATCAGTGTTACAGTGAGGGGTGTGGGGTATATCAGAGAGTGTTACAGTGAGGGGTGTGGGGTATATCAGAGTGTTACAGTGAGGGGTGTGTGGTATATCAGAGTGTTACAGTGAGGGGTGTGGGGTATATCAGAGAGTGTTACAGTGAGGGGTGTGGGGTATATTAAGAGTGTTACAGTGAGGGGTGTGGGGTATATCAGAGCGTTACAGTGAGTGGTGTGGTTATATCAGTGTTACTGTGAGGGGTGTGGTGTATATCAGTGTTACTGTGAGGGGTGTGGGGTATATCAGAGTGTTACAGTGAGGGGTGTGGGGTATATCTGAGAGTGTTACAGTGAGGGGTGTGCGGTATATCAGAGAGTATTACAGTGAGGGGTGTGGGGTATATCAGAATGTTACAGTGAGGGGTGTGGGGTATATCAGAATGTTACAGTGAGGGGTGTGAGGGTATATCAGAGAATGTTACAGTGAGGGGTGTGGGGGAGATCAGAGAGTGTCACAGTGAGGGGTGTGGGGTATATCCGTGTTACAGTGAGGGGTGTGGGATATATCAGAGTGTTACAGTGAGGAGTGTGGGGTATATCAGAGAGTGTCACAGTGAGGGATGTGAGGGTATATCAGAGAGTGTTACAGTGAGGTGTGTGGGGTATATCAGAGTGTTACAGTGAGGTGTGTGGGGTATATCAGAGAGTGTTACAGTGAGGGGTGTGGGGTATATCAGAGTGTTACAGTGCGGAGAGTGGGGTATATCAGTGTTACAGTGAGGGGTGTGGGGTATATCAGTGTTACAGTGAGGGGTGTGGGGTGTATCAGAGTGTTACAGTGAGGGGTGCGGGGTATATCAGAGTGTTACAGTGAGGGGTGTGGGGTATATCAGAGTGTTACAGTGAGGGGTGTGGGGTATATCAGAGTGTTACAGTGAGGGGTGTGGGGTATATCAGAGTGTTACAGTGAGGGGTGTGGGGTATATCAGAGTGTTACAGTGAGGGGTGTGGGGTATATCAGAGTGTTACAGTGAGGGGTGTGAGGGTATATCAGAGTGTTACAGTGAGGGGTGTGGGTATATCAGTGTTACAGTGAGGGGTGTGGGGTATATCAGTGTAACAGTGAGGGGTATGGGGTATATCAGTGTTACAATGAGGGGTGTGAGGTATATCAATGTGTTACAGTGAGGGGTGTGAGGGTATATCAGAGTGTTACAGTGAGGGGTGTGGGGTATATCAGAGAGTGGTACAGTGAGGGGTGTGGGGTATATCAGAGTGTTACAGTGAGGGGTGTGAGGTACATCAGAGTGTTACAGTGAGGGGTTTGGGGTATATCAGTGTTACAGTGAGGGGTGTGTGGTATATCAGAGTGTTACAGTGAGGGGCGTGAGGGTATATTAGAGTGTTACAATGAGGGGTGTGAGGTATGTCAGAGTGTTACAGTGAGGGGTGTGTGGTATGTCAGAGTGTTACAGTGAGGGGTGTGGGATATATCAGTGTTACAGTGAGGTGTGTGTGGTATATCAGTGTGTTACAGTGAGGGGTGTGGGGTATATCAGAGTGTTCCAGTGAGGGGTGTGGGGTATATCAGAGAGTGTTACAGTGAGGGGTGTGGGGTATATCAGAATGTTACAGTGAGGGGTGTGGGGTATATCAGAGTGTTACAGTGAGGGGTGTGGGGTATATCAGAATGTTACAGTGAGGGGTGTGGGGTATATCAGTGTTACAGAGAGGGGTGTGGGGTATATCAGAGAGTGTTACAGTGAGAGGTGTGGGGTATATCAGAGTGTTACAGTGAGGGGTGTGTGGTATATCAGAGTGTTACAGTGAGGGGTGTGGGGTATATCAGAGAGTGTTAAAGTGAGGGGTGTGGGGTATATTAAGAGTGTTACAGTGAGGGGTGTGGGGTATATCAGAGTGTTACAGTGAGGGGTGTGGGGTATATCTGAGAGTGTTGCAGTGAGGGGTGTGGGGTACATCAGAGAATGTTACAGTGAGGGGTGTGGGGTATATCAGTGTTACAGTGAGGTGTGTGGGGTATATCAGAGAGTTACAGTGAGGGGTGTGGGGTATATCACAGTGTTACAGTGAGGGGTGTGGGGTATATCAGAGAGTTACAGTGAGGGGTGTGGGGTATATCAGAGAGTGTTACATTGAGGGGTTTGGGGTATATCAGTGTGTTACAGTGAGGGGTGTTGGGTATATCAGAGAGTGTTACAGTGAGGGGTGTGGGTATATCAGAGTGTTACAGTGAGGGATGTGGGGTATATCAGTATTACAGTGAGGGGTGTGGGGTATATCAGAGTGTTACAGTGAGGGGTGAGGGGTATATCAGTGTTACAGTGAGGGGTTTGGGGTATATCAGTGTGTTACAGTGAGGGGTGTGGGGTATATCAGAGAGTGTTACAGTGAGCGGGGTGGGGTATGTCAGTGTTACAGTGAGGGGTGTGGGGTATATCAGAGAGTGTTACAGTGAGGGGTGTAGGGTATATCAGAGAGTGTTACAGTGAGGGGTGAAGGGTATATCAGAGAGTGTTACAGTGAGGGGTGTGGGGTATATCAGAGTTACAGTGAGGGGTGTGGGGTATATCAGAGAGTGTTACAGCAAGGGGTGTGGGGTATATCAGAGAGTGTTACAGTGAGGGGCGTGAGGGTATATCAGTGTTTCAGTGAGGGGTGTGGGGTATTTCAGAGTGTTACAGTGAGGGGTGTGGGGTATATCAGAGTGTTACAGTGGGGGGTGGTGGGTATATCAAAGAGTGTTACAGTGACGGGTGTGGGGTATATCAGAGAGTGTTACAGTGAGGGATGTGGGGTATCTCAGAGAGTGTTATAGTGACGGGCGTGAGGGTATATCAGTGTTACAGTGAGGGGTGTGGGGTATATCAGAGTGTTACAGTGAGTGGTGTGGGGTATATCAGTGTTACAGTGAGGGGTGCGGGGTATATCAGAGAGTGTTACAGTGAGGGGTGCGGGGTATATCAGAGAGGGTTACAGTGAGGGGTGTGGGGTATATCAGAGTGTTACAGTGAGGAATGTGGGGTATATCAGAGTGTTACAGTGAGTGGTGTGGGGTATATCAGTGTTACAGTGAGGGGTGCGGGGTATATCAGAGAGTGTTACAGTGAGGGGTGCGGGGTATATCAGAGAGTGTTACAGTGAGGGTTGTGGGGTATATCAGTGTTACAGTGAGGGGTATGGGGTATATCAGAGAGTATTACAGTGAGGGGTGTGGGGTATATCAGAATGTTACAGTGAGGGGTGTTGGGTATATCAGAATGTTACAGTGAGGGGTGTGAGGGTATATCAGAGAATGTTACAGTGAGGGGTGTGGGGGAGATCAGAGAGTGTCACAGTGAGGGGTGTGGGGTATATCCGTGTTACAGTGAGGGGTGTGGGGTATATCAGAGTGTTACAGTGAGGGGTGTGGGGTATATCAGAGAGTGTTACAGTGAGGGGTGTGAGGGTATATCAGAGAGTGTTACAGTGTGGGGTATATCAGAGAGTTACAGTGAGGGGTGTGCGGTATATCAGAGAGTGTTACAGTGAGGGGTGTGGGGTATATCAGAGTGTTACAGTGCGGGGTGTGGGGTATATCAGTGTTACAGTGAGGGGTGTGGGGTATATCAGTGTTACAGTGAGGGTTGTGGGGTATATCAGAGTGTTACAGTGAGGTGTGTGGGGTATATCAGTGTTACAGTGAGGGGTGTGGGGTATATCAGAGTGTTACAGTGTGGGGTGTGGGGTATATCAGAGTGTTACAGTGAGGGGTGTGGGGTATATCACAGTGTTGCAGTGAGGTGTGTGGGGTATATCAGAGTGTTACAGTGAGGGGTTTGGGGTATATCAGTGTGTTACAGTGAGGGGATTGGGGTATATCAGAGTGTTACAGTGGGGGGTGGTGGGTATATCAGAGAGTGTTAGTGACGGGTGTGGGGTATATCAGAGAGTGTTACAGTGAGGGATATGGGGTATCTCAGAGAGTGTTACAGTGACGGGCGTGAGGGTATATCAGTGTTACAGTGAGGGGTGTGGGGTATATCAGAGTGTTCCAGTGAGTGGTGTGGGGTATATCAGTGTTACAGTAAGGGGTGCGGGGTATATCAGAGAGTGTTACAGTGAGGGTTGTGGGGTATATCAGAGTGTTACAGTGAGGAATGTGGGGTATATCAGTGTTACAGTGAGGGTTGTGGGGTATATCAGAGTGTTACAGTGAGTGGTGTGGGGTATATCAGTGTTACAGTGAGGGGTGCGGGGTATATCAGAGAGTGTTACAGTGAGGGGTGTGGGGTATATCAGAGTGTTACAGTGAGGAATGTGGGGTATATCAGTGTTACAGTGAGGGTTGTGGGGTATATCAGTGTGTTACAGTGAGGGGTGTGGGGTATATCAGTATTACAGTGGGTGGTGTGGGGTACATCAGAGTGTTACAGTGAGGGGTGTGGGGTACATCAGAATGTTACAGTGAGGGGTGTGGGGTATATCAGTGTTACAGTGAGGGGTGTGGGGTATATCAGAGAGTGTTACAGTGAGGGGTGTGGGGTATATTAAGAGTGTTACAGTGAGGGGTGTGGGGTATATCAGAGTGTTATAGTGAGGGGTGTGGTTATATCAGTGTTACAGTGAGGGGTGTGGGGTATATCAGTGTTACTGTGAGGGGTGTGGGGTATATCAGAGTGTTACAGTGAGGGGTGTGGGGTATATCTGAAAGTGTTACAGTGAGGGGTGTGCGGTATATCAGAGAGTGTTACAGTGAGGGGTGTGGGGTATATCAGTGTTACAGTGAGGGGCGTGGGGTATATCAGAGAGTTACAGTTAGGGGTTTGGGGTATATCACAGTGTTACAGTGAGGGGTGTGGGGTATATCAGAGAATTACAGTGAGGGGTGTGGGGTATATCAGAGAGTGTTACAGTGAGGGGTGTGGGGTATATCAGAGAGTTACAGTGAGGGGTGTGGGGTATATCAGAGTGTTACAGTGAGTGGTTGAGGGCATATCAGAGTGTTACAGTGAGGGGTGTGGGGTATATCAGTGTTACAGTGAAGGGTGTGGGGTATGTCAGAGTGTTACAGTGAGGGGTGTGGGGTATATCAGTGTTACAGTGAGGGGTGTGGTGTATATCAGTGTTACAGTGAGGGGTGTGGGGTATATCAGAGTGTTACAGTGAGGGGTGTGGGGTATATCAGTGTTACAGTGAGGGGTGCGGGGTATATCAGAGAGTGTTACAGTGAGGGTTGTGGGGTATATCAGAGTGTTACAGTGAGGAATGTGGGGTATATCAGTGTTACAGTGAGGGTTGTGGGGTATATCAGAGTGTTACAGTGAGTGGTGTGGAGTATATCAGTGTTACAGTGAGGGGTGCGGGGTATATCAGAGAGTGTTACAGTGAGGGGTGTGGGGTATATCAGAGTGTTACAGTGAGGAATGTGGGGTATATCAGTGTTACAGTGAGGGTTGTGGGGTATATCAGTGTGTTACAGTGAGGGGTGTGGGGTATATCAGTGTTACAGTGGGTGGTGTGGGGTACATCAGAGTGTTACAGTGAGGGGTGTGGGGTACATCAGAATGTTACAGTGAGGGGTGTGGGACATATCAGTGTTACAGTGAGGGGTGTGGGGTATATCAGAGAGTGTTACAGTGAGGGGTGTGGGGTATATCAGAGTGTTACAGTGAGGGGTGTGTGGTATATCAGAGTGTTACAGTGAGGGGTGTGGGGTATATCAGAGAGTGTTACAGTGAGGGGTGTGGGGTATATCAGAGTGTTACAGTGAGGGGTGTGGTTATATCAGTGTTACAGTGAAGGGTGTGGGGTATATCAGTGTTACTGTGAGGGGTGTGGGGTATATCAGAGTGTTACAGTGAGGGGTGTGGGGTATATCTGAGAGTGTTACAGTGAGGGGTGTGGGGTATATTAGTGTTACAGTGAGGGGCGTGGGGTATATCAGAGAGATACAGTTAGGGGTTTGTGGTATATCACAGTGTTACAGTGAGGGGTGTGGGGTATATCAGAGAATTACAGTGAGGGGTGTGGGATATATCAGAGAGTGTTACAGTGAGGGGTGTGGGGTATATCAGAGAGTTACAGTGAGGGGTGTGGGGTATATCAGAGTGTTACAGTGAGTGGTTGAGGGCATATCAGAGTGTTACAGTGAGGGGTGTGGGGTATATCAGTGTTACAGTGAAGGGTGTGGGGTATGTCAGAGTGTTACAGTGAGGGGTGTGGGGTATATCAGTGTTACAGTGAGGGGTGTGGTGTATATCAGTGTTACAGTGAGGGGTGTGGGGTATATCAGAGTGTTACAGTGAGGGGTGTGGGGTATATCAGTGTTACAGTGAGGGGTGCGGGGTATATCAGAGAGTGTTACAGTGAGGGTTGTGGGGTATATCAGAGTGTTACAGTGAGGAATGTGGGGTATATCAGTGTTACAGTGAGGGTTGTGGGGTATATCAGAGTGTTACAGTGAGTGGTGTGGGGTATATCAGTGTTACAGTGAGGGGTGCGGGGTATATCAGAGAGTGTTACAGTGAGGGGTGTGGGGTATATCAGAGTGTTACAGTGAGGAATGTGGGGTATATCAGTGTTACAGTGAGGGTTGTGGGGTATATCAGTGTGTTACAGTGAGGGGTGTGGGGTATATCAGTGTTACAGTGGGTGGTGTGGGGTACATCAGAGTGTTACAGTGAGGGGTGTGGGGTACATCAGAATGTTACAGTGAGGGGTGTGGGGTATATCAGTGTTACAGTGAGGGGTGTGGGGTATATCAGAGAGTGTTACAGTGAGGGGTGTGGGGTATATCAGAGTGTTACAGTGAGGGGTGTCTGGTATATCAGAGTGTTACAGTGAGGTATGTGGGGTATATCAGAGAGTGTTACAGTGAGGGGTGTGGGGTATATCAGAGTGTTACAGTGAGGGGTGTGGTTATATCAGTGTTACAGTGAGGTGTGTGGGGTATATCAGTGTTACTGTGAGGGGTGTGGGGTATATCAGAGTGTTACAGTGAGGGGTGTGGGGTATATCTGAGAGTGTTACAGTGAGGGGTGTGCGGTATATCAGAGAGTGTTACAGTGAGGGGTGTGGGGTATATTAGTGTTACAGTGAGGGGCGTGGGGTATATCAGAGAGTTACAGTTAGGGGTTTGGGGTATATCACAGTGTTACAGTGAGGGGTGTGGGGTATATCAGAGAATTACAGTGAGGGGTGTGGGATATATCAGAGAGTGTTACAGTGAGGGGTGTGGGGTATATCAGAGAGTTACAGTGAGGGGTGTGGGGTATATCAGAGTGTTACAGTGAGTGGTTGAGGGCATATCAGAGTGTTACAGTGAGGGGTGTGGGGTATATCAGTGTTACAGTGAAGGGTGTGGGGTATGTCAGAGTGTTACAGTGAGGGGTGTGGGGTATATCAGTGTTACAGTGAGGGGTGTGGTGTATATCAGTGTTACAGTGAGGGGTGTGGGGTATATCAGAATGTTACAGTGAGGGGTGTGGGGTATATCAGTGTTACAGTGAGGGGTGTGCGGTATATCAGAGTGTTACAGTGAGGGGTGTGGGGTATATCAGTGTTACAGTGAGGGGTGTGGGGTATATGAGAGAGTGTTACAGTGAGGGGTGTGGGGTATATCAGTGTGTTACAGTGAGGGGTGTGGCGTATATCAGTGTAACAGTGAGGGGTGTGGGGTATATCAGAGAGAGTTACAGTGAGGGATGTGGGGTATATGAGAGTGTTACAGTGAGGAATGTGGGGTATATCAGTGTTACAGTGAGGGTTGTGGGGTATATCAGAGTGTTACAGTGAGTGGTGTGGGGTATATCAGTGTTACAGTGAGGGGTGCGGGGTATATCAGAGAGTGTTACAGTGAGGGGTGTGGGGTATATCAGAGTGTTACAGTGAGGAATGTGGGGTATATCAGTGTTACAGTGAGGGGTGTGGGGTATATCAGAGTGTTACAGTGAGGGTTGTGGGGTATATCAGTGTGTTACAGTGAGGGGTGTGTGGTATATCAGAGTGTTACAGTGAGGGGTGTGGGGTATATCAGAGAGTGTTACAGTGAGGGGTGTGGGTATATCAGTGTTACAGTGGGTGGTGTGGGGTACATCAGAGTGTTACAGTGAGGGGTGTGGGGTATATCAGAATGTTACAGTGAGGGGTGTGGGGTATATCAGTGTTACAGTGAGGGGTGTGGGGTATATCAGAGAGTGTTACAGTGAGGGGTGTGGGGTATATCAGAGTGTTACAGTGAGGGGTGTGTGGTATATCAGAGTGTTACAGTGAGGGGTGTGGGGTATATCAGAGAGTGTTACAGTGAGGGGTGTGGGGTATATTAAGAGTGTTACAGTGAGGGGTGTGGGGTATATCAGAGCGTTACAGTGAGTGGTGTGGTTATATCAGTGTTACTGTGAGGGTTGTGGTGTATATCAGTGTTACTGTGAGGGGTGTGGGGTATATCAGAGTGTTACAGTGAGGGGTGTGGGGTATATCTGAGAGTGTTACAGTGAGGGGTGTGCGGTATATCAGAGAGTATTACAGTGAGGGGTGTGGGGTATATCAGAATGTTACAGTGAGGGGTGTGGGGTATATCAGAATGTTACAGTGAGGGGTGTGAGGGTATATCAGAGAATGTTACAGTGAGGGGTGTGGGGGAGATCAGAGAGTGTCACAGTGAGGGGTGTGGGGTATATCCGTGTTACAGTGAGGGGTGTGGGATATATCAGAGTGTTACAGTGAGGAGTGTGGGGTATATCAGAGAGTGTCACAGTGAGGGATGTGAGGGTATATCAGAGAGTGTTACAGTGAGGTGTGTGGGGTATATCAGAGTGTTACAGTGAGGTGTGTGGGGTATATCAGAGAGTGTTACAGTGAGGGGTGTGGGGTATATCAGAGTGTTACAGTGCGGAGAGTGGGGTATATCAGTGTTACAGTGAGGGGTGTGGGGTATATCTGTGTTACAGTGAGGGGTGTGGGGTGTATCAGAGTGTTACAGTGAGGGGTGCGGGGTATATCAGAGTGTTACAGTGAGGGGTGTGGGGTATATCAGAGTGTTACAGTGAGGGGTGTGGGGTATATCAGAGTGTTACAGTGAGGGGTGTGGGGTATATCAGAGTGTTACAGTGAGGGGTGTGGGGTATATCAGAGTGTTACAGTGAGGGGTGTGGGGTATATCAGAGTGTTACAGTGAGGGGTGTGAGGGTATATCAGAGTGTTACAGTGAGGGGTGTGGGTATATCAGTGTTACAGTGAGGGGTGTGGGGTATATCAGTGTAACAGTGAGGGGTATGGGGTATATCAGTGTTACAATGAGGGGTGTGAGGTATATCAATGTGTTACAGTGAGGGGTGTGAGGGTATATCAGAGTGTTACAGTGAGGGGTGTGGGGTATATCAGAGAGTGGTACAGTGAGGGGTGTGGGGTATATCAGAGTGTTACAGTGAGGGGTGTGAGGTACATCAGAGTGTTACAGTGAGGGGTTTGGGGTATATCAGTGTTACAGTGAGGGGTGTGTGGTATATCAGAGTGTTACAGTGAGGGGCGTGAGGGTATTTTAGAGTGTTACAATGAGGGGTGTGAGGTATGTCAGAGTGTTACAGTGAGGGGTGTGTGGTATGTCAGAGTGTTACAGTGAGGGGTGTGGGATATATCAGTGTTACAGTGAGGTGTGTGTGGTATATCAGTGTGTTACAGTGAGGGGTGTGGGGTATATCAGAGTGTTCCAGTGAGGGGTGTGGGGTATATCAGAGAGTGTTACAGTGAGGGGTGTGGGGTATATCAGAATGTTACAGTGAGGGGTGTGGGGTATATCAGAGTGTTACAGTGAGGGGTGTGGGGTATATCAGAATGTTACAGTGAGGGGTGTGGGGTATATCAGTGTTACAGAGAGGGGTGTGGGGTATATCAGAGAGTGTTACAGTGAGAGGTGTGGGGTATATCAGAGTGTTACAGTGAGGGGTGTGTGGTATATCAGAGTGTTACAGTGAGGGGTGTGGGGTATATCAGAGAGTGTTAAAGTGAGGGGTGTGGGGTATATTAAGAGTGTTACAGTGAGGGGTGTGGGGTATATCAGAGTGTTACAGTGAGGGGTGTGGGGTATATCTGAGAGTGTTGCAGTGAGGGGTGTGGGGTATATCAGAGTGTTACAGTGAGTGGTTGAGGGCATATCAGAGTGTTACAGTGAGGGGTGTGGGGTATATCAGTGTTACAGTGAAGGGTGTGGGGTATGTCAGAGTGTTACAGTGAGGGGTGTGGGGTATATCAGTGTTACAGTGAGGGGTGTGGTGTATATCAGTGTTACAGTGAGGGGTGTGGGGTATATCAGAGTGTTACAGTGAGGGGTGTGGGGTATATCAGTGTTACAGTGAGGGGTGTGCGGTATATCAGAGTGTTACAGTGAGGGGTGTGGGGTATATCAGTGTTACAGTGAGGGGTGTGGGGTATATGAGAGAGTGTTACAGTGAGGGGTGTGGGGTATATCAGTGTGTTACAGTGAGGGGTGTGGCGTATATCAGTGTAACAGTGAGGGGTGTGGGGTATATCAGAGAGAGTTACAGTGAGGGATGTGGGGTATATGAGAGTGTTACAGTGAGGAATGTGGGGTATATCAGTGTTACAGTGAGGGTTGTGGGGTATATCAGAGTGTTACAGTGAGTGGTGTGGGGTATATCAGTGTTACAGTGAGGGGTGCGGGGTATATCAGAGAGTGTTACAGTGAGGGGTGTGGGGTATATCAGAGTGTTACAGTGAGGAATGTGGGGTATATCAGTGTTACAGTGAGGGGTGTGGGGTATATCAGAGTGTTACAGTGAGGGTTTTGGGGTATATCAGTGTGTTACAGTGAGGGGTGTGTGGTATATCAGAGTGTTACAGTGAGGGGTGTGGGGTATATCAGAGAGTGTTACAGTGAGGGGTGTGGGTATATCAGTGTTACAGTGGGTGGTGTGGGGTACATCAGAGTGTTACAGTGAGGGGTGTGGGGTATATCAGAATGTTAAAGTGAGGGGTGTGGGGTATATCAGTGTTACAGTGAGGGGTGTGGGGTATATCAGAGAGTGTTACAGTGAGGGGTGTGGGGTATATCAGAGTGTTACAGTGAGGGGTGTGTGGTATATCAGAGTGTTACAGTGAGGGGTGTGGGGTATATCAGAGAGTGTTACAGTGAGGGGTGTGGGGTATATTAAGAGTGTTACAGTGAGGGGTGTGGGGTATATCAGAGCGTTACAGTGAGTGGTGTGGTTATATCAGTGTTACTGTGAGGGGTGTGGTGTATATCAGTGTTACTGTGAGGGGTGTGGGGTATATCAGAGTGTTACAGTGAGGGGTGTGGGGTATATCTGAGAGTGTTACAGTGAGGGGTGTGCGGTATATCAGAGAGTATTACAGTGAGGGGTGTGGGGTATATCAGAATGTTACAGTGAGGGGTGTGGGGTATATCAGAATGTTACAGTGAGGGGTGTGAGGGTATATCAGAGAATGTTACAGTGAGGGGTGTGGGGGAGATCAGAGAGTGTCACAGTGAGGGGTGTGGGGTATATCCGTGTTACAGTGAGGGGTGTGGGATATATCAGAGTGTTACAGTGAGGAGTGTGGGGTATATCAGAGAGTGTCACAGTGAGGGATGTGAGGGTATATCAGAGAGTGTTACAGTGAGGTGTGTGGGGTATATCAGAGTGTTACAGTGAGGTGTGTGGGGTATATCAGAGAGTGTTACAGTGAGGGGTGTGGGGTATATCAGAGTGTTACAGTGCGGAGAGTGGGGTATATCAGTGTTACAGTGAGGGGTGTGGGGTATATCAGTGTTACAGTGAGGGGTGTGGGGTGTATCAGAGTGTTACAGTGAGGGGTGCGGGGTATATCAGAGTGTTACAGTGAGGGGTGTGGGGTATATCAGAGTGTTACAGTGAGGGGTGTGGGGTATATCAGAGTGTTACAGTGAGGGGTGTGGGGTATATCAGAGTGTTACAGTGAGGGGTGTGGGGTATATCAGAGTGTTACAGTGAGGGGTGTGGGGTATATCAGAGTGTTACAGTGAGGGGTGTGAGGGTATATCAGAGTGTTACAGTGAGGGGTGTGGGTATATCAGTGTTACAGTGAGGGGTGTGGGGTATATCAGTGTAACAGTGAGGGGTATGGGGTATATCAGTGTTACAATGAGGGGTGTGAGGTATATCAATGTGTTACAGTGAGGGGTGTGAGGGTATATCAGAGTGTTACAGTGAGGGGTGTGGGGTATATCAGAGAGTGGTACAGTGAGGGGTGTGGGGTATATCAGAGTGTTACAGTGAGGGGTGTGAGGTACATCAGAGTGTTACAGTGAGGGGTTTGGGGTATATCAGTGTTACAGTGAGGGGTGTGTGGTATATCAGAGTGTTACAGTGAGGGGCGTGAGGGTATATTAGAGTGTTACAATGAGGGGTGTGAGGTATGTCAGAGTGTTACAGTGAGGGGTGTGTGGTATGTCAGAGTGTTACAGTGAGGGGTGTGGGATATATCAGTGTTACAGTGAGGTGTGTGTGGTATATCAGTGTGTTACAGTGAGGGGTGTGGGGTATATCAGAGTGTTCCAGTGAGGGGTGTGGGGTATATCAGAGAGTGTTACAGTGAGGGGTGTGGGGTATATCAGAATGTTACAGTGAGGGGTGTGGGGTATATCAGAGTGTTACAGTGAGGGGTGTGGGGTATATCAGAATGTTACAGTGAGGGGTGTGGGGTATATCAGTGTTACAGAGAGGGGTGTGGGGTATATCAGAGAGTGTTACAGTGAGAGGTGTGGGGTATATCAGAGTGTTACAGTGAGGGGTGTGTGGTATATCAGAGTGTTACAGTGAGGGGTGTGGGGTATATCAGAGAGTGTTAAAGTGAGGGGTGTGGGGTATATTAAGAGTGTTACAGTGAGGGGTGTGGGGTATATCAGAGTGTTACAGTGAGGGGTGTGGGGTATATCTGAGAGTGTTGCAGTGAGGGGTGTGGGGTACATCAGAGAATGTTACAGTGAGGGGTGTGGGGTATATCAGTGTTACAGTGAGGTGTGTGGGGTATATCAGAGAGTTACAGTGAGGGGTGTGGGGTCTATCACAGTGTTACAGTGAGGGGTGTGGGGTATATCAGAGAGTTACAGTGAGGGGTGTGGGGTATATCAGAGAGTGTTACATTGAGGGGTTTGGGGTATATCAGTGTGTTACAGTGAGGGGTGTTGGGTATATCAGAGAGTGTTACAGTGAGGGGTGTGGGTATATCAGAGTGTTACAGTGAGGGATGTGGGGTATATCAGTATTACAGTGAGGGGTGTGGGGTATATCAGAGTGTTACAGTGAGGGGTGAGGGGTATATCAGTGTTACAGTGAGGGGTTTGGGGTATATCAGTGTGTTACAGTGAGGGGTGTGGGGTATATCAGAGAGTGTTACAGTGAGCGGGGTGGGGTATGTCAGTGTTACAGTGAGGGGTGTGGGGTATATCAGAGAGTGTTACAGTGAGGGGTGTAGGGTATATCAGAGAGTGTTACAGTGAGGGGTGAAGGGTATATCAGAGAGTGTTACAGTGAGGGGTGTGGGGTATATCAGAGTTACAGTGAGGGGTGTGGGGTATATCAGAGAGTGTTACAGCAAGGGGTGTGGGGTATATCAGAGAGTGTTACAGTGAGGGGCGTGAGGGTATATCAGTGTTTCAGTGAGGGGTGTGGGGTATTTCAGAGTGTTACAGTGAGGGGTGTGGGGTATATCAGAGTGTTACAGTGGGGGGTGGTGGGTATATCAAAGAGTGTTACAGTGACGGGTGTGGGGTATATCAGAGAGTGTTACAGTGAGGGATGTGGGGTATCTCAGAGAGTGTTATAGTGACGGGCGTGAGGGTATATCAGTGTTACAGTGAGGGGTGTGGGGTATATCAGAGTGTTACAGTGAGTGGTGTGGGGTATATCAGTGTTACAGTGAGGGGTGCGGGGTATATCAGAGAGTGTTACAGTGAGGGGTGCGGGGTATATCAGAGAGGGTTACAGTGAGGGGTGTGGGGTATATCAGAGTGTTACAGTGAGGAATGTGGGGTATATCAGAGTGTTACAGTGAGTGGTGTGGGGTATATCAGTGTTACAGTGAGGGGTGCGGGGTATATCAGAGAGTGTTACAGTGAGGGGTGCGGGGTATATCAGAGAGTGTTACAGTGAGGGTTGTGGGGTATATCAGAGTGTTACAGTGAGGGTTGTGGGGCATATCAGTGTTACAGTGAGGGGTGTGGGGTATATCAGAGTGTTACACTGAGGAGTGTTGGGTATATCAGAGTGTTACAGTGAGGGGTTTGGGGTATATCAGTGTGTTACAGTGAGGGGTGTGGGGTATATCAGAGTGTTACAGTGCGGGTTGTGGCGTATATCAGACAGTGTTACAGTGAGGGGTGTGGGGTATATCAGAGTTACAGTGAGGGGTGTGGGGTATATCAGTGTGTTACAGTGAGGGGTGTGGGGTATATCAGTGTTACAGTGGGTGGTGTGGGGTACATCAGAGTGTTACAGTGAGGGGTGTGGGGTATATCAGTGTTACAGTGAGGGGTGTGGGGTATATCAGTGTTACAGTGAGGGTTGTGGGGTATATCAGCGTTACAGTGAGGGTGTGTGGTATATCAGAGTGTTACAGTGAGGGGTGTGGGGTATATCAGAGAGTGTTACAGTGAGGGGTGTGGGGTATATCAGTGTTACAGTGAGGGGTGTGGGGTATATCAGAGTGTTACAGTGAGGGGTGTGGGGTATATCAGAGAGTGTCACAGTGAGGGATGTGAGGGTATATCAGAGAGTGTTACAGTGAGGTGTGTGGGGTATATCAGAGTGTTACAGTGAGGTGTGTGGGGTATATCAGAGAGTGTTACAGTGAGGGGTGTGGGGTATATCAGAGTGTTACAGTGCGGAGAGTGGGGTATATCAGTGTTACAGTGAGGGGTGTGGGGTATATCAGTGTTACAGTGAGGGGTGTGGGGTGTATCAGAGTGTTACAGTGAGGGGTGCGGGGTATATCAGAGTGTTACAGTGAGGGGTGTGGGGTATATCAGAGTGTTACAGTGAGGGGTGTGGGGTATATCAGAGTGTTACAGTGAGGGGTGTGGGGTATATCAGAGTGTTACAGTGAGGGGTGTGGGGTATATCAGAGTGTTACAGTGAGGGGTGTGGGGTATATCAGAGTGTTACAGTGAGGGGTGTGAGGGTATATCAGAGTGTTACAGTGAGGGGTGTGGGTATATCAGTGTTACAGTGAGGGGTGTGGGGTATATCAGTGTAACAGTGAGGGGTATGGGGTATATCAGTGTTACAATGAGGGGTGTGAGGTATATCAATGTGTTACAGTGAGGGGTGTGAGGGTATATCAGAGTGTTACAGTGAGGGGTGTGGGGTATATCAGAGAGTGGTACAGTGAGGGGTGTGGGGTATATCAGAGTGTTACAGTGAGGGGTGTGAGGTACATCAGAGTGTTACAGTGAGGGGTTTGGGGTATATCAGTGTTACAGTGAGGGGTGTGTGGTATATCAGAGTGTTACAGTGAGGGGCGTGAGGGTATATTAGAGTGTTACAATGAGGGGTGTGAGGTATGTCAGAGTGTTACAGTGAGGGGTGTGTGGTATGTCAGAGTGTTACAGTGAGGGGTGTGGGATATATCAGTGTTACAGTGAGGTGTGTGTGGTATATCAGTGTGTTACAGTGAGGGGTGTGGGGTATTTCAGAGTGTTCCAGTGAGGGGTGTGGGGTATATCAGAGAGTGTTACAGTGAGGGGTGTGGGGTATATCAGAATGTTACAGTGAGGGGTGTGGGGTATATCAGAGTGTTACAGTGAGGGGTGTGGGGTATATCAGAATGTTACAGTGAGGGGTGTGGGGTATATCAGTGTTACAGAGAGGGGTGTGGGGTATATCAGAGAGTGTTACAGTGAGAGGTGTGGGGTATATCAGAGTGTTACAGTGAGGGGTGTGTGGTATATCAGAGTGTTACAGTGAGGGGTGTGGGGTATATCAGAGAGTGTTAAAGTGAGGGGTGTGGGGTATATTAAGAGTGTTACAGTGAGGGGTGTGGGGTATATCAGAGTGTTACAGTGAGGGGTGTGGGGTATATCTGAGAGTGTTGCAGTGAGGGGTGTGGGGTACATCAGAGAATGTTACAGTGAGGGGTGTGGGGTATATCAGTGTTACAGTGAGGTGTGTGGGGTATATCAGAGAGTTACAGTGAGGGGTGTGGGGTATATCACAGTGTTACAGTGAGGGGTGTGGGGTATATCAGAGAGTTACAGTGAGGGGTGTGGGGTATATCAGAGAGTGTTACATTGAGGGGTTTGGGGTATATCAGTGTGTTACAGTGAGGGGTGTTGGGTATATCAGAGAGTGTTACAGTGAGGGGTGTGGGTATATCAGAGTGTTACAGTGAGGGATGTGGGGTATATCAGTATTACAGTGAGGGGTGTGGGGTATATCAGAGTGTTACAGTGAGGGGTGAGGGGTATATCAGTGTTACAGTGAGGGGTTTGGGGTATATCAGTGTGTTACAGTGAGGGGTGTGGGGTATATCAGAGAGTGTTACAGTGAGCGGGGTGGGGTATGTCAGTGTTACAGTGAGGGGTGTGGGGTATATCAGAGAGTGTTACAGTGAGGGGTGTAGGGTATATCAGAGAGTGTTACAGTGAGGGGTGAAGGGTATATCAGAGAGTGTTACAGTGAGGGGTGTGGGGTATATCAGAGTTACAGTGAGGGGTGTGGGGTATATCAGAGAGTGTTACAGCAAGGGGTGTGGGGTATATCAGAGAGTGTTACAGTGAGGGGCGTGAGGGTATATCAGTGTTTCAGTGAGGGGTGTGGGGTATTTCAGAGTGTTACAGTGAGGGGTGTGGGGTATATCAGAGTGTTACAGTGGGGGGTGGTGGGTATATCAAAGAGTGTTACAGTGACGGGTGTGGGGTATATCAGAGAGTGTTACAGTGAGGGATGTGGGGTATCTCAGAGAGTGTTATAGTGACGGGCGTGAGGGTATATCAGTGTTACAGTGAGGGGTGTGGGGTATATCAGAGTGTTACAGTGAGTGGTGTGGGGTATATCAGTGTTACAGTGAGGGGTGCGGGGTATATCAGAGAGTGTTACAGTGAGGGGTGCGGGGTATATCAGAGAGGGTTACAGTGAGGGGTGTGGGGTATATCAGAGTGTTACAGTGAGGAATGTGGGGTATATCAGAGTGTTACAGTGAGTGGTGTGGGGTATATCAGTGTTACAGTGAGGGGTGCGGGGTATATCAGAGAGTGTTACAGTGAGGGGTGCGGGGTATATCAGAGAGTGTTACAGTGAGGGTTGTGGGGTATATCAGAGTGTTACAGTGAGGGTTGTGGGGCATATCAGTGTTACAGTGAGGGGTGTGGGGTATATCAGAGTGTTACACTGAGGAGTGTTGGGTATATCAGAGTGTTACAGTGAGGGGTTTGGGGTATATCAGTGTGTTACAGTGAGGGGTGTGGGGTATATCAGAGTGTTACAGTGCGGGTTGTGGCGTATATCAGACAGTGTTACAGTGAGGGGTGTGGGGTATATCAGAGTTACAGTGAGGGGTGTGGGGTATATCAGTGTGTTACAGTGAGGGGTGTGGGGTATATCAGTGTTACAGTGGGTGGTGTGGGGTACATCAGAGTGTTACAGTGAGGGGTGTGGGGTATATCAGTGTTACAGTGAGGGGTGTGGGGTATATCAGTGTTACAGTGAGGGTTGTGGGGTATATCAGCGTTACAGTGAGGGTGTGTGGTATATCAGAGTGTTACAGTGAGGGGTGTGGGGTATATCAGAGAGTGTTACAGTGAGGGGTGTGGGGTATATCAGTGTTACAGTGAGGGGTGTGGGGTATATCAGAGTGTTACAGTGAGGGGTGTGGGGTATATCAGAGTGTCACAGTGAGGGGTGTGGGGTATATCAGTGTTACAGTGAGGGGTGTGGGTTATATCAGAGTGTTACAGTGAGGGGTGTGGGGTATATCAGAGTGTTACAGTGAGGGGTGTGGGGTATATCAGAGTGTTACAGTGAGGGGTGTGGGGTATATCAGAGTGTTACAGTGAGGGGTGTGGGGGTATATCAGAGTGTTACAGTGAGGGGTGTGGGGTATATCAGAGAGTGTTACAGTGAGGGGTGTGGGGTATATCAGAGAGTGTTACAGTGAGGGGTGTGGTGTATATCAGAGTGTTACAGTGAGGGGTGTGGGGTATATCAGAGTGTTACAGTGAGGTGTGTGGGGTATATCAGAGAGTGTTACAGTGAGGGGTTGTGGGGTATATCAGTGTTACAGTGAGGGGTGTGGGGTATATCAGAGTGTTACAGTGAGGGGTGTGGGGTATATCAGTGTTACAGTGAGGGGTGTGGGGTATATCAGTGTGTTACAGTGAGTGGTGTGGGGTATATCAGTGTTATAGTGAGGGGTGTGGGGTATATCAGTGTTACAGTGAGGGGTGTGGGGTATATCAGTGTTACAGTGAGAGGTGTGGGGTATATCAGAGTGTTACAGTGAGGGTGTGCGGTATATCAGTGTTACAGTGAGGGGTGTGGGGTATATCAGAGTGTTACAGTGAGCGGTGTGGGGTATATCAGTGTTACAGTGAGGGGTGTGGGGTATATCAGAGTGTTACAGTGAGGGGTGTGGGGTATATCAGAGTGTTACAGTGAGGGGTGTGGGGTATATCAGAGTGTTACAGTGAGCGGTGTGGGGTATATCAGAGTGTTACAGTGAGGGTGTGCGGTATATCAGTGTTACAGTGAGGGGTGTGTGGTATATCAGAGTGTTACAGTGAGCGGTGTGGGATATATCAGTGTTACAGTGAGGGGTGTGGGGTATATCAGAGTGTTACAGTGAGGGGTGTGGGGTATATCAGTGTTACAGTGAGGGGTGTGAGGGTATATCAGAGTGTTACAGTGAGGGGTGTGGGTATATCAGTGTTACAGTGAGGGGTGTGGGGTATATCAGTGTAACAGTGAGGGGTGTGGGGTATATCAGTGTTACAGTGAGGGGTGTGAGGTATATCAAAGTGTTACAGTGAGGGGTGTGAGGGTATATCAGAGTGTTACAGTGAGGGGTGTGGGGTATATCAGAGAGTGTTACAGTGAGGGGTGTGGGGTATATCAGAGTGTTACAGTGAGGGGTGTGAGGTACATCAGAGTGTTACAGTGAGGGGTTTGGGGTATATCAGTGTTACAGTGAGGGGTGTGTGGTATATCAGAGTGTTACAGTGAGGGGCGTGAGGGTATATTAGAGTGTTACAATGAGGGGTGTGAGGTATGTCAGAGTGTTACAGTGAGGGGTGTGAGGTATGTCAGAGTGTTACAGTGAGGGGTGTGGGATATATCAGTGTTACAGTGAAGTGTGTGTGGTATATCAGTGTGTTACAGTGAGGGGTGTGGGGTATATCAGAGTGTTCCAGTGAGGGGTGTGGGGTATATCAGAGAGTGTTACAGTGAGGGGTGTGGGGTATATCAGAATGTTACAGTGAGGGGTGTGGGGTATATCAGAGTGTTACAGTGAGGGGTGTGGGGTATATCAGAATGTTACAGTGAGGGGTGTGGGGTATATCAGTGTTACAGAGAGGGGTGTGGGGTATATCAGAGAGTGTTACAGTGAGAGGTGTGGGGTATATCAGAGTGTTACAGTGAGGGGTGTGTGGTATATCAGAGTGTTACAGTGAGGGGTGTGGGGTATATCAGAGAGTGTTAAAGTGAGGGGTGTGGGGTATATTAAGAGTGTTACAGTGAGGGGTGTGGGGTATATCAGAGTGTTACAGTGAGGGGTGTGGGGTATATCTGAGAGTGTTACAGTGAGGGGTGTGGGGTACATCAAAGAATGTTACAGTGAGGGGTGTGGGGTATATCAGTGTTACAGTGAGGTGTGTGGGGTATATCAGAGAGTTACAGTGAGGGGTGTGGGGTATATCACAGTGTTACAGTGAGGGGTGTGGGGTATATCAGAGAGTTACAGTGAGGGGTGTGGGGTATATCAGAGAGTGTTACATTGAGGGGTTTGGGGTATATCAGTGTGTTACAGTGAGGGGTGTTGGGTATATCAGAGAGTGTTACAGTGAGGGGTGTGGGTATATCAGAGTGTTACAGTGAGGGGTGTGGGGTATATCAGTGTTACAGTGAGGGGTGTGGGGTATATCAGTGTTACAGTGAGGGGTGTGTGGGGTATATCAGAGTGTTACAGTGAGGGGTGTGGGGTATATCAGTGTTACAGTGAGGGATGTGGGGTATATCAGTATTACAGTGAGGGGTGTGGGGTATATCAGAGTGTTACAGTGAGGGGTGAGGGGTATATCAGTGTTACAGTGAGGGGTTTGGGGTATATCAGTGTGTTACAGTGAGGGGTGTGGGGTATATCAGAGAGTGTTACAGTGAGCGGGGTGGGGTATGTCAGTGTTACAGTGAGGGGTGTGGGGTATATCAGAGAGTGTTACAGTGAGGGGTGTAGGGTATATCAGAGAGTGTTACAGTGAGGGGTGAAGGGTATATCAGAGAGTGTTACAGTGAGGGGTGTGGGGTATATCAGAGTTACAGTGAGGGGTGTGGGGTATATCAGAGAGTGTTACAGCAAGGGGTGTGGGGTATATCAGAGAGTGTTACAGTGAGGGGCGTGAGGGTATATCAGTGTTTCAGTGAGGGGTGTGGGGTATATCAGAGAGTTACAGTGAGGGGTGTGGGGTATATCAGAGTGTTACAGTGGGGGGTGGTGGGTATATCAAAGAGTGTTACAGTGACGGGTGTGGGGTATATCAGAGAGTGTTACAGTGAGGGATGTGGAGTATCTCAGAGAGTGTTATAGTGACGGGCGTGAGGGTATATCAGTGTTACAGTGAGGGGTGTGGGGTATATCAGAGTGTTACAGTGAGTGGTGTGGGGTATATCAGTGTTACAGTGAGGGGTGCGGGGTATATCAGAGAGTGTTACAGTGAGGGGTGCGGGGTATATCAGAGAGGGTTACAGTGAGGGGTGTGGGGTATATCAGAGTGTTACAGTGAGGAATGTGGGGTATATCAGAGTGTTACAGTGAGTGGTGTGGGGTATATCAGTGTTACAGTGAGGGGTGCGGGGTATATCAGAGAGTGTTACAGTGAGGGGTGCGGGGTATATCAGAGAGTGTTACAGTGAGGGTTGTGGGGTATATCAGAGTGTTACAGTGAGGGTTGTGGTGCATATCAGTGTTACAGTGAGGGGTGTGGGGTATATCAGAGTGTTGCAGTGAGGAGTGTTGGGTATATCAGAGTGTTACAGTGAGGGGTTTGGGGTATATCAGTGTGTTACAGTGAGGGGTGTGGGGTATATCAGAGTGTTACAGTGCGGGTTGTGGCGTATATCAGACAGTGTTACAGTGAGGGGTGTGGGGTATATCAGAGTTACAGTGAGGGGTGTGGGGTATATCAGTGTGTTACAGTGAGGGGTGTGGGGTATATCAGTGTTACAGTGGGTGGTGTGGGGTACATCAGAGTGTTACAGTGAGGGGTGTGGGGTATATCAGTGTTACAGTGAGGGGTGTGGGGTATATCAGTGTTACAGTGAGGGTTGTGGGGTATATCAGCGTTACAGTGAGGGTGTGTGGTATATCAGAGTGTTACAGTGAGGGGTGTGGGGTATATCAGAGAGTGTTACAGTGAGGGGTGTGGGGTATATCAGTGTTACAGTGAGGGGTGTGGGGTATATCAGAGTGTTACAGTGAGGGGTGTGGGGTATATCAGAGTGTCACAGTGAGGGGTGTGGGGTATATCAGTGTTACAGTGAGGGGTGTGGGGTATATCAGAGTGTTACAGTGAGGGGTGTGGGGTATATCAGAGTGTTACAGTGAGGGGTGTGGGGTATATCAGAGTGTTACAGTGAGGGGTGTGGGGTATATCAGAGTGTTACAGTGAGGGGTGTGGGGGTATATCAGAGTGTTACAGTGAGGGGTGTGGGGTATATCAGAGAGTGTTACAGTGAGGGGTGTGGGGTATATCAGAGAGTGTTACAGTGAGGGGTGTGGTGTATATCAGAGTGTTACAGTGAGGGGTGTGGGGTATATCAGAGTGTTACAGTGAGGTGTGTGGGGTATATCAGAGAGTGTTACAGTGAGGGGTTGTGGTGTATATCAGTGTTACAGTGAGGGGTGTGGGGTATATCAGAGTGTTACAGTGAGGGGTGTGGGGTATATCAGTGTTACAGTGAGGGGTGTGGGGTATATCAGTGTGTTACAGTGAGTGGTGTGGGGTATATCAGTGTTATAGTGAGGGGTGTGGGGTATATCAGTGTTACAGTGAGGGGTGTGGGGTATATCAGTGTTACAGTGAGAGGTGTGGGGTATATCAGAGTGTTACAGTGAGGGTGTGCGGTATATCAGTGTTACAGTGAGGGGTGTGGGGTATATCAGAGTGTTACAGTGAGCGGTGTGGGGTATATCAGTGTTACAGTGAGGGGTGTGGGGTATATCAGAGTGTTACAGTGAGGGGTGTGGGGTATATCAGAGTGTTACAGTGAGGGGTGTGGGGTATATCAGAGTGTTACAGTGAGCGGTGTGGGGTATATCAGAGTGTTACAGTGAGGGTGTGCGGTATATCAGTGTTACAGTGAGGGGTGTGGGGTATATCAGAGTGTTACAGTGAGCGGTGTGGGCTATATCAGTGTTACAGTGAGGGGTGTGGGGTATATCAGAGTGTTACAGTGAGCGGTGTGGGATATATCAGTGTTACAGTGAGTGGTGTGGGGTATATCAGTGTTACAGTGAGGGGTGTGGGGTATATCAGTGTTACAGTGAGGGGTGTGGGGTATATCAGTGTTACAGTGAGGGGTGTGGGGTATATCAGTGTTACAGTGAGGGGTGTGGGGTATATCAGAGTGTTACAGTGAGGGGTGTGGGGTATATCAGTGTTACAGTGAGGGGTGTGGGGTATATCAGAGTGTTACAGTGAGCGGTGTGGGGTATATCAGTGTTACAGTGAGGGGTGTGGGGTATATCAGAGTGTTACAGTGAGGGGTGTGGGGTATATCAGTGTTACAAGGAGGGGTGTGGGGTATATCAGAGTGTTACAGTGAGCGGTGTGGGGTATGTCAGTGTGTTACAGTGAGGGGTGTGGGGTATATCAGAGTGTTGCAGTGAGGGGTGTGGGGTATATCAGAGTGTTACAGTGAGGGGTGTGGGGTATATCAGAGTGTTACAGTGAGGGGTGTGGGGTATATCAGAGTGTTACAGTGAGGGGTGTGGGGTATATCAGAGAGTTACAGTGAGGGGTGTGGGGTATATCAGTGTGTTACAGTGAGGGCTGTGGGGTATATCAGAGTGTTGCAGTGAGGGGTGTGGGGTATATCAGAGTGTTACAGTGAGGGGTGTGGGGTATATCAGAGTGTTACAGTGAGGGGTGTGGGGTATATCAGAGTGTTACAGTGAGGGGTGTGGGGTATATCAGAGTGTTACAGTGAGGGGTGTGGGGTATATCAGAGAGTGTTACAGTGAGGGGTGTGGGGTATATCAGTGTTACAGTGAGAGGTGTGGGGTATATCAGAGAGTGTTACAGTGAAGGGTGTGAGGGTATATCTGAGAGTGTTACAGTGAGGGGTGTGAGGGTATATCAGAGAGTGTTACAGTGAGCGGTGTTGGGTATATCAGTGTGTTACAGTGAGGGGTGTGGGGTATATCAGTGTTACAGTGAGGTGTGTGGGGTATATTAGAGTGTCACAGTGAGGGGTGTGGGGTATATCAGTGTTACAGTGAGGGGTGTGGGTTATATCAGAGTGTTACAGTGAGGGGTGTGGGGTATATCAGAGTGTTACAGTGAGGGGTGTGGTATATATCAGAGTGTTACAGTGAGGGGTATGGGGTATATCAGTGTTACAGTGAGCGATGTGGGGTATATCAGTGTTACAGTGAGGGGTGTGGGGTATATCAGAGAGTGTTACAGTGAGGGGTGTGGGGTATATCAGTGTGTTACAGTGAGGGGTGTGGGTTATATCAGAGTGTTACAGTGAGGGGTGTGGGGTATATCAGTGTGTTACAGTGAGGGGTGTGGGTTATATCAGAGTGTTACAGTGAGGGGTGTGGGGTATATCAGAGAGTGTTACAGTGAGGGGTTTGGGGTATATCAGAGTGTTACAGTGAGGGGTGTGGGGTATATCAGAGTGTTACAGTGAGGGGTGTGGGGTATATCAGAGAGTGTTACAGTGAGGGGTGTGGGGTATATCAGTGTTACAGTGAGGTATATCAGTGTTACAGTGAGGGGTGTGGGGTATATCAGTGTTACAGTTAGGGGTGTGGGGTATATCAGTGTTACAGTGAGGGGTGTGGGGTATATCTGAGAGTGTTACAGTGAGGGGTGTGGGGTATACCAGAGTGTTACAGTGAGGGGTGTGGGGTATATCAGTGTTACAGTGAGGGGTGTGGGGTATATCAGTGTTACAGTGAGGGGTGTTGGGTATATCAGAGTGTTACAGTGAGGGGTGTGGGGTATATCAGAGTGTTACAGTGAGGGGTGTGGGGTATATCAGAGTGTTACAGTGAGGGGTGTGGGGTATATCAGAGTGTTACAATGAGGGGTGTGGGGTATATCAGTGTTACAGTGAGGGGTGTGGGGTATATCAGAGTGTTACAGTGAGGGGTGTGGGTTATATCAGAGTGTTACAGTGAGGGGTGTGGGGTATATCAGAGTGTTACAGTGAGGGGTGTGGGGTATATCAGAGAGTGTTACAGTGAGGAGTGTGGGGTATATCAGTGTTACAGTGAGGGGTGTGGGGTATATCAGAGTGTTACAGTGAGGGGTGTGGGGTATATCAGAGTGTTAAAGTGAGGGGTGTGGGGTATATCAGAGTGTTACAGTGAGGTGTGTGGGTTATATCAGTGTTACAGTGAGGGGTGTGGGGTATATCAGAGTGTTACAGTGAGGCGTGTCGGGTATATCAGTGTTACAGTGAGGGGTATGGGGTATTTCAGTGTTACAGTGAGGGGTGTGGGGTATATCAGAGTATTACAGTGAGCGGTGTGGGGTATATCAGAGTGTTACAGTGAGGGGTGTGGGGTATATCAGAGTGTTACAGTGAGGGGTGTGGGGTATATCAGAGTGTTAAAGTGAGGGGTGTGGGGTATATCAGAGTGTTACAGTGAGGTGTGTGGGGTATATCAGTGTTACAGTGAGGGGTGTGGGGTATATCAGAGTGTTAGAGTGAGGCGTGTCGGGTATATCAGTGTTACAGTGAGGGGTATGGGGTATTTCAGTGTTACAGTGAGGGGTGTGGGGTATATCAGAGTATTACAGTGAGCGGTGTGGGGTATATCAGAGTGTTACAGTGAGGGGTGTGGGGTATATCAGAGAGTGTTACAGTGAGGGGCGTGAGGGTATATCAGAGTGTTACAGTGAGGGGTGTGGGGTATATCAGAGTGTTACAGTGAGGGGTGTGGGGTATATCAGAGAGTGTTACAGTGAGGGGCGTGAGGGTATATCAGAGTGTTACAGTGAGGGGTGTGGGGTATATCAGAGTGTTACAGTGAGGGGTGTGGGGTATATCAGTGTGTTACAGTGAGGGGTGTGGGGTATATCAGTGTTACAGTGAGGGGCGTGAGGGTATATCAGAGTGTTACAGTGAGGGGTGTGGGGTATATCAGAGTGTTACAGTGAGGGGTGTGGGGTATATCAGTGTGTTACAGTGAGGGGTGTGGGGTATATCAGTGTTACAGTGAGGGGTGTGGGGTATATCAGAGTGTTACAGTGAGGGGTGTGGGGTATATCAGAGTGTTACAGTGAGGGGTGTGGGGTATATCAGAGTGTTACAGTGAGGGGTGTGGGGTATATCAGTGTTACAGTGAGGGGTGTGGGGTATATCAGAGTGTTACAGTGAGGGGTGTGGGGTATATCAGTGTGTTACAGTGAGGGGTGTGGGGTATATCAGTGTTACAGTGAGGGGTGTGGGGTATATCAGTGTGTTACAGTGAGGGGTGTGGGGTATATCAGAGTGTGTAACGAGCTGTATACGCATTCCCCACCCACAGAGCCAATGCAAACCCCCCCCCCCCCCCCCCCCCCCCCCGCCGTCCCCGTCGCTTCAACCTGACCCAGCATCGTCTCGGCGACAAAGAGCCGATCCACATTAACCTGTCCCTTTAATATTTCCCTGCATTCCACAATGTCCCAGCTGCTGCCAGGGGAGTAGCAGACTGCGTCTGCGAGAGAGAGAGAGAGAGACAGAGAGACAGAGGGAGGGAGAGGAAGCAGCTATTTTTTGTTTCTCCCCCCACCCCGAATCATTATTCCCCCACTCTGGGCTCTGCGCCTCTTCTTCGGAGCCAGAGAGGGAAAATAGACAATTGGAGCTCGTCCCGGATTACTGTCCTTGATCTGTGTGTCGATCTTCGTATGTGAGGAGCAGCGTTTGTGAAAGATGAGCGGTGGGGTGTATGGAGGAGGTAACAGCAGGCGGTGACCCAGTCTGTATTTAATTGGTTTTTGTCTTCATGTCTAGTTGGGTGAGTGACTGAGGGCAAATGCTTTGGACGTAGCCCAGTGCAAGCTGCCTTGAGGGCGGCAGTCGGGGGATATTTCGGTTGTACAGTACAGACCCCCACCCCCCCCCCCGATCCCCGCTGATGTTAGTGGGGGTGGGGGTCGGTGGTCTTTTTCCCGCTGGGATTGGAGTGTCTGGTGAGGGTTTGCTGTCTATTTTCTATTTCTCCCCGGCTATTGTGTGAGTGAATTTGACAACGAGCGTGGGATCATATCGATGGGCGGGGGGCACTGACGAGGGTTCGTATTCTGACTCAAAGGGTTGCCGCATTTGCAGGATTGGGGATGTCTGCCCTGAGTAGCTCAACTCTGCGGCGTGATGGAATCACTGCTCAAATGAAAGACCATTCAGCCCCTCAAATAAGCCCTCCCCCCCCCCCCCAAATGCTAGCCTCTTGGAAAGAGGGATGTTCATAGTCTTAACAGAGGCCCATTCAGCCCCTCCGTCCCGTTTTTCACCATTCAGTGAAATGGTGATGGAGCTGAGGCCCCGGAGGATAACCTTGAGGGGCTAGGCCGGCGCCGGACGGATTTCCGCCCCGCCAGCTGGCGGGAAAGGCCTTTGGTGCCCCGCCAGCTGGCGCGGAAATGACATCTCCGGGCGGCGCATGCGCGGGAGCGTCAGCGGCCGCTGACGGCATCCCCGCGCGTGCGCAGTGGAGGGAGTCTCTTCCGCCTCTGCCATGATTCCCGCCCCCGCCGAATTTCCGGTGCCGGAGACTTCGGCAACCGGCGGGGGTGGGATTCACGCCAGCCCCCGGCCGATTCTCCGACCCGGCCGGGGGGGGGCGGAGAATCTCGCCCCTGCTCTCCATTTATATCTTTGTACATTGAAGAGCTCTCGTCTTCTGTGTAGATTTACCTCAATCGGCTGGTTTGTGGTGCGATTGTGTTTGAATTCCTGCACTGGCTGAGGTTATTCATGAGGGCCTGGCCTTCTCAATCTTGCCTGAGGTGTGATGATCCTCAGTTGAAATCAGCAGCAGCCGGTTCTCCCCACTCGAAGGGGGAGAGACAATGGCGACTTTATTATCTTTTGTGCGGGAAACGATTTCCTAATTTCCCTGCTGGAAAGCTTAGCTCCAGTTTTTAGACTGTGACCCAGCGACAGTGAAGGAGCGGCCGATATATTTCCCAGTCGGGGCGGGGAGTGACTCGGAGGGGGACCTCCAGGTGGTGGGGTTCCCAGGTATCTGCTGCCCTTGTCCTTCTAGATGGTCGAGGTGGTGGGTTTGGAAGGTGCTGCCTGAGGAGCCTCGGTGAGTTGCTGCCGTGCATCTTGTAGACGGTACACACGGCTGCCGCTGTGCGTCGGTGGCTACTTGGTCAGTGATCTGGCTGACTGGGATCTTGCGATGCACACTTGGCATTCCCAGGACCACGAGAGCGATTGGACAGGGAAAGAAACACGCCATTGACCAGCAAAGGGCTTTGGGACGTCCCGAGGCAGGCCAATGTGCCAGAGAAACGCGAGGCTCTAATTGACCATCGGGGGGGGAGGGGTCGGAATGTTGCTGACGATGGTGTCTGTACCGCTAACCGGTGTCCCTGTTAGTGTCTGTACCGCTAACCGGTGTCTCTGTTAGTGTCTGTACCACTAACCGGTGTCCCTGTTAGTGTCTGTACCGCTAACCGGTGTCTCTGTTAGTGTCTGTACCGCTAACCGGTGTCCCTGTCAGTGTCTGTACCACTAACCGGTGTCCCTGTTAGTGTCTGTACCGCTAACCGGTGTCTCTGTTAGTGTCTGTACCGCTAACCGGTGTCTCTGTTAGTGTCTGTACCGCTAACCGGTGTCCCTGTTAGTGTCTGTACCACTAACCGGTGTCCCTGTTAGTGTCTGTACCGCTAACCGGTGACCTTGTTAGTGCCTGTACCACTAACCGGTGTCCCTGTTAGTGTCTGTACCGCTAACCGGTGTCCTGTTAGTGTCTGTACCGCTAACCGGTCTCCCTGTTAGTGTCTGTACCGTTAACCGGTGTCCCTGTTAGTGTCTGTACCGCTAACCGGTGTCCCTGTTAGTGTCTGTACCGCTAACCGGTGTCCCTGTTAGTGTCTGTACCGCTAAACGGTGTCCCTGTTAGTGTCTGTACCGCTAACCGGTGACCTTGTTAGTGCCTGTACCATTAACCGGTGTCCCTGTTAGTGTCTGTACCGCTAACCGGTGACCTTGTTAGTGCCTGTACCACTAACCGGTGTCCCTGTTAGTGTCTGTACCGCTAACCGATGTCCCTGTTAGTGTCTGTACCACTAACCGGTGTCCCTGTTAGTGTCTGTGCCACTAACCGGTGTCCCTGTTAGTGTCTGTACCACTAACCGGTGTCCCTGTTAGTGTCTGTACCGCTAACCGGTGACCTTGTTAGTGCCTGTACCACTAACCGGTGTCCCTGTTAGTGTCTGTACCGCTAACCGGTGTCCCTGTTAGTGTCTGTACCACTAACCGGTGTCCCTGTTAGTGTCTGTACCGTTAACCGGTGTCCCTGTTAGTGTCTGTACCGCTAACCGGTGTCCCTGTCAGTGTCTGTACCACTAACCGGTGTCACTGTCAGTGTCTGTACCGCTAACCGGTGACCTTGTTAGTGCCTGTACCACTAACCGGTGTCCCTGTTAGTGTCTGTACCGCTAACCGGTGTCCCTGTCAGTGTCTGTACCACTAACCGGTGTCCCTGTTAGTGTCTGTACCGTTAACCGGTGTCCCTGTTAGTGTCTGTACCGTTAACCGGTGTCCCTGTTAGTGTCTGTACCGTTAACCGGTGTCCCTGTTAGTGTCTGTACCGCTAACCGGTGTCCCTGTTAGTGTCTGTTCCGCTAACCGGTGTCCCCGTTAGTGTCTGTACCGCTAACCGGTGTCCCTGTTAGTGTCTGTACCGCTAACCGGTGTCCCTGTTAGTGTCTGTACCGCTAACCGGTGTCCCCGTTAGTGTCTGTACCGTTAACCGGTGTCCCTGTTAGTGTCTGTACCGCTAACCGGTGTCCCTGTCAGTGTCTGTACCGCTAACCGGTGTCCCTGTCAGTGTCTGTACCGCTAACCGGTGTCCCTCTTAGTGTCTGTACCGCTAACCGATGTCCCTGTTAGTGTCTGTACCACTAACCGGTGTCCCTGTTAGTGTCTGTACCACTAACCGGTGTCCCTGTTAGTGTCTGTACCGCTAACCGGTGACCTTGTTAGTGCCTGTACCACTAACCGGTGTCCCTGTTAGTGTCTGTACCGCTAACCGGTGTCCCTGTTAGTGTCTGTACCACTAACCGGTGTCCCTGTTAGTGTCTGTACCGTTAACCGGTGTCCCTGTTAGTGTCTGTACCGCTAACCGGTGCCCCTGTCAGTGACTGTACCGCTAACCGGTGTCCCTGTCAGTGTCTGTACCGCTAACCGGTGTCCCTGTTAGTGTCTGTACCGCTAACCGGTGTCTCTGTTAGTGTCTGTACCACTAACCGGTGTCCCTGTTAGTGTCTGTACCGCTAACCGGTGTCTCTGTTAGTGTCTGTACCGCTAACCGGTGTCCCTGTCAGTGTCTGTACCACTAACCGGTGTCCCTGTTAGTGTCTGTACCGCTAACCGGTGTCTCTGTTAGTGTCTGTACCGCTAACCGGTGTCTCTGTTAGTGTCTGTACCGCTAACCGGTGTCCCTGTTAGTGTCTGTACCACTAACCGGTGTCCCTGTTAGTGTCTGTACCGCTAACCGGTGACCTTGTTAGTGCCTGTACCACTAACCGGTGTCCCTGTTAGTGTCTGTACCGCTAACCGGTGTCCTGTTAGTGTCTGTACCGCTAACCGGTCTCCCTGTTAGTGTCTGTACCGTTAACCGGTGTCCCTGTTAGTGTCTGTACCGCTAACCGGTGTCCCTGTTAGTGTCTGTACCGCTAACCGGTGTCCCTGTTAGTGTCTGTACCGCTAAACGGTGTCCCTGTTAGTGTCTGTACCGCTAACCGGTGACCTTGTTAGTGCCTGTACCATTAACCGGTGTCCCTGTTAGTGTCTGTACCGCTAACCGGTGACCTTGTTAGTGCCTGTACCACTAACCGGTGTCCCTGTTAGTGTCTGTACCGCTAACCGATGTCCCTGTTAGTGTCTGTACCACTAACCGGTGTCCCTGTTAGTGTCTGTGCCACTAACCGGTGTCCCTGTTAGTGTCTGTACCACTAACCGGTGTCCCTGTTAGTGTCTGTACCGCTAACCGGTGACCTTGTTAGTGCCTGTACCACTAACCGGTGTCCCTGTTAGTGTCTGTACCGCTAACCGGTGTCCCTGTTAGTGTCTGTACCACTAACCGGTGTCCCTGTTAGTGTCTGTACCGTTAACCGGTGTCCCTGTTAGTGTCTGTACCGCTAACCGGTGTCCCTGTCAGTGTCTGTACCACTAACCGGTGTCACTGTCAGTGTCTGTACCGCTAACCGGTGACCTTGTTAGTGCCTGTACCACTAACCGGTGTCCCTGTTAGTGTCTGTACCGCTAACCGGTGTCCCTGTCAGTGTCTGTACCACTAACCGGTGTCCCTGTTAGTGTCTGTACCGTTAACCGGTGTCCCTGTTAGTGTCTGTACCGTTAACCGGTGTCCCTGTTAGTGTCTGTACCGTTAACCGGTGTCCCTGTTAGTGTCTGTACCGCTAACCGGTGTCCCTGTTAGTGTCTGTTCCGCTAACCGGTGTCCCCGTTAGTGTCTGTACCGCTAACCGGTCTCCATGTTAGTGTCTGTACCGCTAACCGGTGTCCCTGTTAGTGTCTGTACCGCTAACCGGTGTCCCTGTTAGTGTCTGTACCGCTAACCGGTGTCCCCGTTAGTGTCTGTACCGTTAACCGGTGTCCCTGTTAGTGTCTGTACCGCTAACCGGTGTCCCTGTCAGTGTCTGTACCGCTAACCGGTGTCCCTGTCAGTGTCTGTACCGCTAACCGGTGTCCCTCTTAGTGTCTGTACCGCTAACCGATGTCCCTGTTAGTGTCTGTACCACTAACCGGTGTCCCTGTTAGTGTCTGTACCACTAACCGGTGTCCCTGTTAGTGTCTGTACCGCTAACCGGTGACCTTGTTAGTGCCTGTACCACTAACCGGTGTCCCTGTTAGTGTCTGTACCGCTAACCGGTGTCCCTGTTAGTGTCTGTACCACTAACCGGTGTCCCTGTTAGTGTCTGTACCGTTAACCGGTGTCCCTGTTAGTGTCTGTACCGCTAACCGGTGCCCCTGTCAGTGACTGTACCGCTAACCGGTGTCCCTGTCAGTGTCTGTACCGCTAACCGGTGTCCCTGTTAGTGTCTGTACCGCTAACCGGTGTCCCTGTCAGTGTCTGTACCGCTAACCGGTGTCCCTGTCAGTGTCTGTACCGCTAACCGGTGTCCTGTTAGTGTCTGTACCACTAACCAGTGTCCCTGTTAGTGTCTGTACCGGTAACCGGTGTCCCTGTTAGTGTCTGTACCGCTAACCGGTGTCCCTGTTAGTGTCTGTACCGCTAACCGGTGTCCCTGTCAGTATCTGTGCCGCTAACCGGTGTCCCTGTTAGTGTCTGTACCGCTAACCGGTGTCCTGTTAGTGTCTGTACCACTAACCAGTGTCCCTGTTAGTGTCTGTACCGGTAACCGGTGTCCCTGTTAGTGTCTGTACCGCTAACCGGTGTCCCTGTCAGTGTCTGTACCGCTAACCGGTGTCACTGTCAGTGTCTGTACCGCTAACCGGTGTCCCTGTTAGTGTCTGTACCGCTAACCGGTGTCCCTGTTCGTGTCTGTACCGTTAACCGGTGTCCCTGTCAGTGTCTGTACCGTTACCCGGTGTCCCTGTTAGTGTCTGTACCACTAACCGGTGTCCCTGTCAGTGTCTGTACCACTAACCGGTGTCACTGTCAGTGTCTGTACCGCTAACCGGTGTCCGTGTTAGTGTCTGTACCGCTAACCGGTGTCCCTGTTAGTGTCTGTACCGTTAACCGGTGTCCCTGTCAGTGTCTGTACCGCTAACCGGTGTCCCTGTTAGAGTCTGTACCGCTAACCGGTGTCCCTGTTAGTGTCTGTACCGCTAACCGGTGTCCCTGTTAGTGTCTGTACCGCTAACCGGTGTCCCTGTCAGTGTCTGTACCGCTAACCGGTGTCCTGTTAGTGTCTGTACCGCTAACCGGTGTCCCTGTTAGTGTCTGTACCGCTAACCGGTGTCCCTGACAGTGTCTGTACCGCTAACCGGTGTCCCTGTCAGTGTCTGTACCGCTAACCGGTGTCCCTGTCTGTGTCTGTACCGCTAACCGGTGTCCCTGTTAGTGTCTGTACAGCTAACCGGTGTCCCTGTCAGTGGCTGTACCGTTAACCGGTGTCCCTGTCAGTGTCTGTACCGCTAACCGGTGTCCCTGTTAGTGTCTGTACCGTTAACCGATGTCCCTGTTAGTGTCTGTACCACTAACCGGTGTCCCTGTTAGTGTCTGTACCGCTAACCGGTGTCCCTGTTAGTGTCTGTACCACTAACCGGTGTCCCTGTTAGTGTCTGTACCGTTAACCGGTGTCCCTGTCAGTGTCTGTACCGCTAACCGGTGCCCCTGTTAGTGTCTGTACTGCTAACCGGTGTCCCTGTTAGTGTCTGTACCGCTAACCGGTGTCCCTGTCAGTGTCTGTACCGCTAACCGGTGTCCCTGTCAGTGTCTGTACCGCTAACCGGTGTCCCTGTCAGTGTCTGTACCGCTAACCGGTGTCCCTGTCAGTGTCTGTACCGCTAACCGGTGTCCCTGTCAGTGTCTGTACCGCTAACCGGTGTCCCTGTAAGTGTCTGTACCGTTAACCGGTGTCCCTGTTAGTGTCTGTACCGGTAACCGGTGTCCCTGTTAGTGTCTGTACCGCTAACCGGTGTCCCTGTTAGTGTCTGTACCGTTAACCGATGTCCCTGTTAGTGTTTGTACCACTAACCGGTGTCCCTGTTAGTGTCTGTACCGCTAACCGGTGTCCCTGTTAGTGTCTGTACCACTAACCGGTGTCCCTGTCAGTGTCTGTACCGCTAACCGGTGTCCCTGTTAGTGTCTGTACCGCTAACCGGTGTCCCTGTTAGTGTCTGTACCGCTAACCGGTGTCCCTGAAGTGTCTGTACCGCTAACCGGTGTCCCTGTTAGTGTCTGTACCGCTAACCGGTGTCCCTGTCAGTGTCTGTACCGCTAACCGGTGTCCCTGTCAGTGTCTGTACCGTTAACCGGTGTCCCTGTTAGTGTCTGTACCACTAACCGATGTCCCTGTTAGTGTCTGTACCGCTAACCGGTGTCCCTGTCAGTGTCTGTACCGTTACCCGGTGTCCCTGTCAGTGTCTGTACCGCTAACCGGTGTCCCTGTCAGTGTCTGTACCGCTAACCGGTGTCCCTGTTAGTGTCTGTACCGCTAACCGGTGTCCCTGTTAGTGTCTGTACCGCTAACCGGTGTCACTGTTAGTGTCTGTACCGCTAACCGGTGTCCCTGTTAGTGTCTGTACCGCTAACCGGTGACCCTGTTCGTGTCTGTACCGCTAACCGGTGTCCCTGTTAATGTCTGTACCGTTAACCGGTGTCCCTGTTAGTGTCTGTACCGCTAACCGGTGTCCCTGTTAGTGTCTGTACCGCTAACCGTTGTCCCTGTCAGTGTCTGTACCGCTAACCGGTGTCACTGTCAGTGTCTGTACCGCTAACCGGTGTCCCTGTTAGTGTCTGTACCGCTAACCGGTGTCCCTGTTAGTGTCTGTACCGTTAACCGGTGTCCCTGTTAGTGTCTGTACCGTTAACCGGTGTCCCTGTTAGTGTCTGTACCGTTAACCGGTGTCCCTGTCAGTGTCTGTACCGTTACCCGGTGTCCCTGTCAGTGTCTGTACCGCTAACCGGTGTCCCTGTTAGTGTCTGTACCGCTAACCGGTGTCCCTGTTAGTGTCTGTACCGCTAACCGGTGTCCCTGTTAGTGTCTGTACCGCTAACCGGTGTCCCTGTCAGTGTCTGTACCGTTAACCGGCGTCCCTGTTAGTGTCTGTACCGCTAACCGGTGTCCCTGTTAGTGTCTGTACCGCTAACCGGTGTCCCTGTTAGTGTCTGTACCGCTAACCGGTGTCCCTGTCAGTGTCTGTACCGCTAACCGGTGTCCTGTTAGTGTCTGTACCGCTAACCGGTGTCCCTGTTAGTGTCTGTACCGCTAACCGGTGTCCCTGTCAGTGTCTGTACCGCTAACCGGTGTCACTGTCAGTGTCTGTACCGCTAACCGGTGTCCCTGTCAGTATCTGTACCGCTAACCGGTGTCCCTGTTAGTGTCTGTAGCGCTAACCGGTGTCCCTGTCAGTGTCTGTACCGCTAACCGGTGTCCCTGTCAGTATCTGTACCGCTAACCGGTGTCCCTGTCAGTGTCTGTACCACTAACCGGTGTCCCTGTTAGTGTCTGTACCGCTAACCGGTGTCCCTGTCAGTTTCTGTACCGCTAACCGGTGTCCCTGTTAGTGTCTGTACCGCTAACCGGTGTCCCTGTCAGTGTCTGTACCGCTAACCGGTGTCCCTGTCAGTGTCTGTAACGCTAACCGGTGTCCCTGTCAGTGTCTGTACCGCTAACCGGTGTCCCTGTTAGTGTCTGTACCGCTAACCGGTGTCCCTGTCAGTGTCTGTACCGCTAACCGGTGTCCCTGTCAGTGTCTGTACCGCTAACCGGTGTCACTGTCAGTGTCTGTACCGCTAACCGGTGTCCCTGTTAGTGTCTGTACCACTAACCGGTGTCCCTGTTAGTGTCTGTACCGCTAACCGGTGTCCCTGTTAGTGTCTGTACCACTAACCGGTGTCCCTGTCAGTGTCTGTACCGCTAACCGGTGTCCATGTTAGTGTCTGTACCGCTAACCGGTGTCCCTGTCAGTGTCTGTACCGCTAACCGGTGTCCCTGTTAGTGTCTGTACCGCTAACCGGTGTCCCTGTTAGTGTCTGTACCGCTAACCAGTGTCCCTGTTAGTGTCTGTACCGCTAACCGGTGTCCCTGTTAGAGTCTGTACCGCTAACCGGTGTCCCTGTCAGTGTCTGTACCGCTAACCGGTGTCCCTGTTAGTGTCTGTACCACTAACCGGTGTCCCTGTTAGTGTCTGTACCGCTAACCGGTGTCACTGTCAGTGTCTGTACCGCTAACCGGTGTCCCTGTTAGTGTCTGTACCGCTAACCGGTGTCCCTGTCAGTGTCTGTACCGCTAACCGGTGTCCCTGTTAGTGTCTGTACCGCTAACCGGTGTCACTGTTAGTGTCTGTACCGCTAACCGGTGTCCCTGTTAGTGTCTGTACCGCTAACCGGTGTCCCTGTTAGTGTCTGTACCGCTAACCGGTGTCCCTGTCAGTGTCTGTACCGCTAACCGGTGTCACTGTCAGTGTCTGTACCGCTAACCGGTGTCCCTGTTAGTGTCTGTACCGCTAACCGGTGTCCCAGTTCGTGTCTGTACCGTTAACCGGTGTCCCTGTCAGTGTCTGTACCGTTACCCGGTGTCCCTGTTAGTGTCTGTACCACTAACCGGTGTCCCTGTCAGTGTCTGTACCATTAACCGGTGTCACTGTCAGTGTCTGTACCGCTAACCGGTGTCCCTGTTAGTGTCTGTACCGCTAACCGGTGTCCCTGTTAGTGTCTGTACCGTTAACCGGAGTCCCTGTCAGTTCCTGTACCGCTAACCGGTGTCCCTGTTAGTGTCTGTACCGCTAACCGGTGTCCCTGTTAGTGTCTGTACTGCTAACCGGTGTCCCTGTTAGTGTCTGTACCGCTAACCGGTGTCCCTGTCAGTTCCTGTACCGCTAACCGGTGTCCTGTTAGTGTCTGTACCGCTAACCGGTGTCCCTGTTAGTGTCTGTACCGCTAACCGGTGTCCCTGTCAGTGTCTGTACCGCTAACCGGTGTCCCTGTTAGTGTCTGTACAGCTAACCGGTGTCCCTGTCAGTGTCTGTACCGCTAACCGGTGTCCCTGTTAGTGTCTGTACCGTTAACCGATGTCACTGTCAGTGTCTGTACCGCTAACCGGTGTCACTGTCAGTGTCTGTACCGCTAACCGGTGTCCCTGTTAGTGTCTGTACCGCTAACCGGTGTCCCTGTCAGTGTCTGTACCGCTAACCGGTTTCCCTGTTAGTGTCTGTACAGCTAACCGGTGTCCCTGTCAGTGTCTGTACCGCTAACCGGTGTCCCTGTTAGTGTCTGTACAGCTAACCGGTGTCCCTGTCAGTGTCTGTACAGCTAACCGGTGTCCTGTTAGTGTCTGTACCGCTAACCGGTGTCCCTGTTAGTGTCTGTACCGCTAACCGGTGTCCCTGTCAGTGTCTGTACCGCTAACCGGTGTCCCTGTTAGTGTCTGTACAGCTAACCGGTGTCCCTGACAGTGTCTGTACTGCTAACCGGTGTCCCTGTCAGTGTCTGTACCGCTAACCGGTGTCCCTGTCAGTGTCTGTACCGCTAACCGGTGTCCCTGTTAGTGTCTGTACAGCTAACCGGTGTCCCTGTCAGTGGCTGTACCGTTAACCGGTGTCCCTGTCAGTGTCTGTACCGCTAACCGGTGTCCCTGTTAGTGTCTGTACCGTTAACCGATGTCCCTGTTAGTGTCTGTACCACTAACCGGTGTCCCTGTTAGTGTCTGTACCGCTAACCGGTGTCCCTGTTAGTGTCTGTACCACTAACCGGTGTCCCTGTTAGTGTCTGTACTGCTAACCGGTGTCCCTGTTAGTGTCTGTACCGCTAACCGGTGTCCCTGTCAGTGTCTGTACCGCTAACCGGTGTCCCTGTTAGTGTCTGTACTGCTAACCGGTGTCCCTGTTAGTGTCTGTACCGCTAACCGGTGTCCCTGTTAGTGTCTGTACCACTAACCGGTGTCCCTGTCAGTGTCTGTACCGCTAACCGGTGTCCCTGTCAGTGTCTGTACCGCTAACCGGTGTCCCTGTCAGTGTCTGTACCGCTAACCGGTGTCCCTGTCAGTGTCTGTACCGCTAACCGGTGTCCCTGTCAGTGTCTGTACCGCTAACCGGTGTCCCTGTTAGTGTCTGTACCGCTAACCGGTGTCCCTGTCAGTGTCTGTACCGCTAACCGATGTCCCTGTTAGTGTCTGTACCGCTAACCGGTGTCCCTGTTAGTGTCTGTACCGCTAACCGATGTCCCTGTTAGTGTCTGTACCGCTAACCGATGTCCCTGTCAGTGTCTGTACCGTTACCCGGTGTCCCTGTCAGTGTCTGTACCGCTAACCGGTGTCCCTGTCAGTGTCTGTACCGCTAACCGATGTCCCTGTTAGTGTCTGTACCGCTAACCGGTGTCCCTGTTAGTGTCTGTACCGGTAACCGGTGTCGCTGTTAGTGTCTGTACCGCTAACCGGTGTCCCTGTTAGTGTCTGTACCGTTAACCGATGTCCCTGTTAGTGTCTGTACCACTAACCGGTGTCCCTGTTAGTGTCTGTACCGCTAACCGGTGTCCCTGTTAGTGTCTGTACCACTAACCGGTGTCCCTGTTAGTGTCTGTTCCGTTAACCGGTGTCCCTGTCAGTGTCTGTACCGCTAACCGGTGTCCCTGTTAGTGTCTGTACTGCTAACTGGTGTCCCTGTTCGTGTCTGTACCGCTAACCGGTGTCCCTGTCAGTGTCTGTACCGCTAACCGGTGTCCCTGTTAGTGTCTGTACCGCTAACCGGTGTCCCTGTTAGTGTCTGTACCGCTAACCGGTGTCCCTGTCAGTGTCTGTACCGCTAACCGGTGTCCCTGTCAGTGTCTGTACCGTTAACCGGTGTCCCTGTTAGTGTCTGTACCACTAACCGATGTCCCTGTTAGTGTCTGTACCGCTAACCGGTGTCCCTGTCAGTGTCTGTACCGTTACCCGGTGTCCCTGTCAGTGTCTGTACCGCTAACCGGTGTCCCTGTCAGTGTCTGTACCGCTAACCGGTGTCCCTGTTAGTGTCTGTACCGCTAACCGTTGTCCCTGTTAGTGTCTGTACCGCTAACCGGTGTCCCTGTTAGTGTCTGTACCGTTAACCGGTGTCCCTGTTAGTGTCTGTACCGTTAACCGATGTCCCTGTTAGTGTCTGTACCGCAAACCGGTGTCCCTGTTAGTGTCTGTACCGCTAACCGTTGTCCCTGTTAGTGTCTGTACCGTTAACCGGTGTCCCTGTCAGTGTCTGTACCGTTAACCGGTGTCCCTGTTTGTGTCTGTACCGCTAACCGGTGTCCCTGTCAGTGTCTGTACCGTTAACCGGTGTCGCTGTCAGTGTCTGTACCGTTAACCGGTGTCCCTGTTAGTGTCTGTACCGCTAACCGGTGTCCCTGTTAGTGTCTGTACCGCTAACCGGTGTCCCTGTCAGTGTCTGTACCGTTAACCGGTGTCCCTGTCAGTGTCTGTACCGCTAACCGGTGTCCCTGTCAGTGTCTGTACCGCTAACCGGTGTCCCTGTTAGTGTCAGTACCGCTAACCGGTGTCCTGTTAGTGTCTGTACCGCTAACCGGTGTCCCTGTTAGTGTCTGTACCGTTAACCGGTGTCCCTGTTAGTGTCTGTACCGCTAACCGGTGTCCCTGTTAGTGTCTGTACCGCTAACCGGTGTCCCTGTTAGTGTCTGTACCGCTAACCGGTGTCCCTGTTAGTGTCTGTACCGTTAACCGGTGTCCCTGTTAGTGTCTGTACCGCTAACCGGTGTCCCTGTTAGTGTCTGTACCGCTAACCGGTGTCCTGTTAGTGTCTGTACCGCTAACCGGTGTCCCTGTTAGTCCCTGTACCGCTAACCGGTGTCCCTGTCAGTGTCTGTACCGCTAACCGGTGTCCCTGTCAGTGTCTGTACCGCTAACCGGTGTCCCTGTCAGTGTCTGTACCGCTAACCGGTGTCCCTGTCAGTGTCTGTACCGCTAACCGGTGTCCCTGTTAGTGTCTGTACCGCTAACCGGTGTCCCTGTTAGTGTCTGTACCGTTAACCGGTGTCCCTGTTAGTGTCTGTACCGCTAACCGGTGTCCCTGTTAGTGTCTGTACCGTTAACCGATGTCCCTGTTAGTGTCTGTACCACTAACCGGTGTCCCTGTTAGTGTCTGTACCGCTAACCGGTGTCCCTGTTAGTGTCTGTACCACTAACCGGTGTCCCTGTTAGTGTCTGTACCGTTAACCGGTGTACCTGTATGTGTCTGAACCGCTAACCGGTGTCCCTGTTAGTGTCTGTACTGCTAACCGGTGTCCCTGTTAGTGTCTGTACCGCTAACCGGTGTCCCTGTCAGTGTCTGTACCGCTAACCGGTGTCCCTGTTAGTGTCTGTACCGCTAACCGGTGTCCCTGTCAGTGTCTGTACCGTTAACCGGTGTCCCTGTTAGTGTCTGTACCACTAACCGGTGTCCCTGTTAGTGTCTGTACCGCTAACCGGTGTCCCTGTTAGTGTCTGTACCGCTAACCGATGTCCCTGTTAGTGTCTGTACCGTTACCCGGTGTCCCTGTCAGTGTCTGTACCGCTAACCGGTGTCCCTGTCAGCGTCTGTACCGCTAACCGGTGTCCCTGTTAGTGTCTGTACCGTTAACCGATGTCCCTGTTAGTGTCTGTACCGTTAACCTGTGTCCATGTTAGTGTCTGTACCGCTAACCGGTGTCCCTGTCAGTGTCTGTACCGCTAACCGGTGTCCCTGTTAGTGTCTGTACCGCTAACCGGTGTCCTGTTAGTGTCTGTACCGCTAACCGGTGTCCCTGTTAGTGTCTGTACCGTTAACCGGTGTCCCTGTTAGTGTCTGTACCGTTAACCGGTGTCCCTGTTAGTGTCTGTACCGTTAACCGGTGTCCCTGTTAGTGTCTGTACCGCTAACCGGTGTCCCTGTCAGTGTCTGTATCGCTAACCGGTGTCCCTGTTAGTGTCTGTACCGTTACCCGGTGTCCCTGTTAGTGTCTGTACCGTTAACCGGTGTCCCTGTTAGTGTCTGTACCGCTAACCGGTGTCCCTGTTAGTGTCTGTACCGCTAACCGGTGTCCCTGTCAGTGTCTGTACCGCTATCCGGTGTCCCTGTTAGTGCCTGTACCGCTAACCGGTGTCCCTGTCAGTGTCTGTATCGCTAACCGGTGTCCCTGTTAGTGCCTGTACCGCTAACCGGTTTCCCTGTCAGTGTCTGTACCGCTAACCGGTGTCCCTGGTAGTGTCTGTACCGCTAACCGGTGTCCCTGTTAGTGTCTGTACCGCTAACCGGTGTCCCTGTTAGTGTCTGTACTGCTAACCGGTGTCCCTGTTAGTGTCTGTACCGCTAACCGGTGTCCCTGTCAGTGTCTGTACCGCTAACCGGTGTCCCTGTTAGTGTCTGAACTGCTAACCGGTGTCCCTGTTAGTGTCTGTACCGCTAACCGGTGTCCCTGTCAGTGTCTGTACCGCTAACCGGTGTCCCTGTTAGTGTCTGTACCGCTAACCAGTGTCCCTGTCAGTGTCTGTACCGCTAACCGGTGTCCCTGTCAGTGTCTGTACCGTTAACCGGTGTCCCTGTTAGTGTCTGTACCGCTAACCGATGTCCCTGTCAGTGTCTGTACCGTTAACCGGTGTCCCTGTCAGTGTCTGTACCGCTAACCGATGTCCCTGTTAGTGTCTGTACCGTTACCCGGTGTCCCTGTCAGTGTCTGTACCGCTAACCGGTGTCCCTGTCAGTGTCTGTACCGTTAACCGATGTCCCTGTTAGTGTCAGTACCGCTAACCGGTGTCCCTGTCAGTGTCTGTACCGTTAACCGGTGTTCCTGTTAGTGTCTGTACCGCTAACCGGTGTCCCTGTTAGTGTCTGTACCGCTAACCGGTGTCCCTGTTAGTGTCTGTACCGTTAACCGGTGTCCCTGTCAGTGTCTGTACCGTTAACCGGTGTCCCTGTTAGTGTCTGTACCGCTAACCGGTGTCCCTGTCAGTGTCTGTACCGTTAACCGGTGTCCCTGTCAGTGTCTGTACCGTTAACCGGTGTCCCTGTTAGTGTCTGTACCGTTAACCCGTGTCCCTGTTAGTGTCTGTACCGCTAACCGGTGTCCCTGTTAGTGTCAGTACCGCTAACCGGTGTCGTGTTAGTGTCTGTACCGCTAACCGGTGTCCCTGTTAGTGTCTGTACCGCTAACCGGTGTCCCTGTTAGTGTCTGTACCGTTAACCGGTGTCCCTGTTAGTGTCTGTACCGCTAACCGGTGTCCCTGTCAGTGTCTGTACCGCTAACCGGTTTCCCTGTTAGTCCCTGTACTGCTAACCGGTGTCCCTGTCAGTGTCTGTACCGCTAACCGGTGTCCCTGTTAGTGTCTGTACCGCTAACCGGTGTCCCTGTCAGATTCTGTACCGCTAACCGGTGTCCCTGTCAGTGTCTGTACCGCTAACCGATGTCCCTGTTAGTGTCTGTACCGTTAACCGGTGTCCCTGTCAGTGTCTGTACCGCTAACCGGTGTCCCTGTTAGTGTCTGTACCGTTAACCGGTGTCCCTGTTAGTGTCTGTACCGTTAACCGGTGTCCCTGTTAGTGTCTGTACCGCTAACCGGTGTCCCTGTTAGTGTCTGTACCACTAACCGGTGTCCCTGTTAGTGTCTGTACCGCTAACCGGTGTCCCTGTTAGTGTCTGTACCACTAACCGGTGTCCCTGTTAGTGTCTGTACCGTTAACCGGTGTCCCTGTCAGTGTCTGTACCGCTAACCGGTGTCCCTGTTAGTGTCTGTACCGCTAACCGGTGTCCCTGTCAGTGTCTGTACCACTAACCGGTGTCCCTGTTAGTGTCTGTACTGCTAACCGGTGTCCCTGTTAGTGTCTGTACCGCTAACCGGTGTCCCTGTTAGTGTCTGTACCGCTAACCGGTGTCCCTGTCAGTGTCTGTACCGCTAACCGGTGTCCCTGTTAGTGCCTGTACCGCTAACCGGTGTCCCTGTTAGTGCCTGTACCGCTAACCGGTGTCCCTGTCAGTGTCTGTATCGCTAACCGGTGTCCCTGTTAGTGCCTGTACCGCTAACCGGTTTCCCTGTCAGTGTCTGTACCGCTAACCGGTGTCCCTGGTAGTGTCTGTACCGCTAACCGGTGTCCCTGTCAGTGTCTGTATCGCTAACCGGTGTCCCTGTTAGTGTCTGTACCGCTAACCGGTCTCCCTGTTAGTGTCTGTACCGCTAACCGGTGTCCCTGTTAGTGTCTGTACCGTTAACCGGTGTCCCTGTTAGTGTCTGTACCGTTAACCGATGTCCCTGTTAGTGTCTGTACCACTAACCGGTGTCCCTGTTAGTGTCTGTACCGCTAACCGGTGTCCCTGTTAGTGTCTGTACCGCTAACCGGTGTCCCTGTTAGTGTCTGTACCGCTAACCGGTGTCCCTGTCAGTGTCTGTACCGCTAACCGGTGTCCTGTTAGTGTCTGTACCGTTAACCGGTGTCCCTGTTAGTGTCTGTACCGCTAACCGGTGTCCCTGTTAGTGTCTGTACCGTTAACCGGTGTCCCTGTTAGTGTCTTTACCGTTAACCGGTGTCCTGTTAGTGTCTGTACCGCTAACCGGTGTCCCTGTTAGTGTCTGTACCGTTAACTGGTGTCCCTGTTAGTGTCTGTACCGCTAACCGGTGTCCCTGTTAGTATCTGTACCGCTAACCGGTGTTCCTGTCAGTGTCTGTACCGCTAACCGGTGTCCCTGTTAGTGTCTGTACCGTTAACCGGTGTCCCTGTTATTGTCTGTACTGCTAACCGGTGTCACTGTCAGTGTCTGTACCGTTAACCGGTGTCCCTGTTAGTGTCTGTACCGCTAACCGGTGTCACTGTCAGTGTCTGTACCGCTAACCGGTGTCCCTGTCAGTGTCTGTACCGCTAACCGGTGTCCCTGTTAGTGTCTGTACCGCTAACCGGTGTCACTGTCAGTGTCTGTACCGCTAACCGGTGTCACTGTCAGTGTCTGTACCGCTAACCGGTGTCCCTGTCAGTGTCTGTACCGTTAACCGATGTCCCTGTTAGTGTCTGTACCGCTAACCGGTGTCCCTGTCAGTGTCTGTACCGTTAACCGGTGTCCCTGTTATTGTCTGTACTGCTAACCGGTGTCCCTGTTAGTGTCTGTACCGTTAACCGATGTCCCTGTTAGTGTCAGTACCGTTTACCGGTGTCCCTGTTAGTGTCTGTACCACTAGCCGGTCTCCCTGTTAGTGTCTGTACCACTAACCGGTCTCCCTGTTAGTGTCTGTACCGTTACCCGGTGTCCCTGTTAGTGTCTGTACCGTTACCCGGTGTCCCTGTTAGTGTCTGTACCGTTAACCGGTGTCCCTGTCAGTGTCTGTACCGCTAACCGGTGTCCCTGTTAGTGTCTGTACCGTTAACCGGTGTCCCTGTTAGTGTCTGTACCGCTAACCGGTCTCCCTGTTAGTGTCTGTACCGCTAACCGGTGTCCCTGTCAGTGTCTGTACCGCTAACCGGTGACCCTGTCAGTGTCTGTACCGTTAACCGATGTCCCTGTTAGTGTCTGTACCGTTAACCGGTGTCCCTGTCAGTGTCTGTACCGCTAACCGGTGTCCCTGTTAGTGTCTGTACTGCTAACCGGTGTCCCTGTTAGTGTCTGTACCGCTAACCGGTGTCCCTGTTAGTGTCTGTACCACTAACCGGTGTCCCTGTCAGTGTCTGTACCGCTAACCGGTGTCCCTGTCAGTGTCTGTACCGCTAACCGGTGTCCCTGTTAGTCCCTGTACCGCTAACCGGTGTCCCTGTCAGTGTCTGTACCGCTAACCGGTGTCCCTGTCAGTGTCTGTACCGCTAACCGGTGTCCCTGTCAGTGTCTGTACCGCTAACCGGTGTCCCTGTCAGTGTCTGTACCGCTAACCGATGTCCCTGTTAGTGTCTGTACCGCTAACCGGTGTCCCTGTTAGTGTCTGTACCGTTAACCGATGTCCCTGTTAGTGTCTGTACCACTAACCGGTGTCCCTGTTAGTGTCTGTACCGCTAACCGGTGTCCCTGTTAGTGTCTGTACCACTAACCGGTGTCCCTGTTAGTGTCTGTTCCGTTAACCGGTGTCCCTGTCAGTGTCTGTACCGCTAACCGGTGTCCCTGTTAGTGTCTGTACTCCTAACCGGTGTCCCTGTCAGTGTCTGTACCGCTAACCGGTGTCCCTGTTAGTGTCTGTACCGCTAACCGGTGTCCCTGTTAGTGTCTGTACCGCTAACCGGTGTCCCTGTCAGTGTCTGTACCGCTAACCGGTGTCCCTGTCAGTGTCTGTACCGTTAACTGGTGTCCCTGTTAGTGTCTGTACCACTAACCGATGTCCCTGTTAGTGTCTGTACCGCTAACCGGTGTCCCTATCAGTGTCTGTACCGCTAACCGGTGTCCCTGTCAGTGTCTGTACCGCTAACCGGTGTCCCTGTTAGTGTCTGTACCGTTAACCGATGTCCCTGTTAGTGTCAGTACCGCTAACCGGTGTCCCTGTCAGTGTCTGTACCGTTAACCGGTGTCCCTGTTAGTGTCTGTACCGCTAACCGGTGTCCCTGTTAGTGTCTGTACCGCTAACCGTTGTCCCTGTTAGTGTCTGTACCGTTAACCGGTGTCCCTGTCAGTGTCTGTACCGTTAACCGGTGTCCCTGTTTGTGTCTGTACCACTAACCGGTGACCCTGTCAGTGTCTGTACCGCTAACCGATGTCCCTGTTAGTGTCTGTACCGTTAACCGGTGTCCCTGTCAGTGTCTGTACCGTTAACCGGTGTCCCTGTTAGTGTCTGTACCGCTAACCGGTGTCCCTGTCAGTGTCTGTACCGCTAACCGGTGTCACTGTCAGTGTCTGTACCGCTAACCGGTGTCCCTGTCAGTGTCTGTACCGTTAACCGGTGTCGCTGTCAGTGTATGTACCGTTAACCGATGTCCCTGTTAGTGTCAGTACCGTTTACCGGTGTCCCTGTTAGTGTCTGTACCACTAGCCGGTCTCCCTGTTAGTGTCTGTACCACTAACCGGTCTCCCTGTTAGTGTCTGTACCGTTACCCGGTGTCCCTGTTAGTGTCTGTACCGTTACCCGGTGTCCCTGTTAGTGTCTGTACCGTTAACCGGTGTCCCTGTCAGTGTCTGTACCGCTAACCGGTGTCCCTGTTAGTGTCTGTACCGTTAACCGGTGTCCCTGTTAGTGTCTGTACCGCTAACCGGTCTCCCTGTTAGTGTCTGTACCGCTAACCGGTGTCCCTGTCAGTGTCTGTACCGCTAACCGGTGACCCTGTCAGTGTCTGTACCGTTAACCGATGTCCCTGTTAGTGTCTGTACCGTTAACCGGTGTCCCTGTCAGTGTCTGTACCGCTAACCGGTGTCCCTGTTAGTGTCTGTACTGCTAACCGGTGTCCCTGTTAGTGTCTGTACCGCTAACCGGTGTCCCTGTTAGTGTCTGTACCACTAACCGGTGTCCCTGTCAGTGTCTGTACCGCTAACCGGTGTCCCTGTCAGTGTCTGTACCGCTAACCGGTGTCCCTGTTAGTCCCTGTACCGCTAACCGGTGTCCCTGTCAGTGTCTGTACCGCTAACCGGTGTCCCTGTCAGTGTCTGTACCGCTAACCGGTGTCCCTGTCAGTGTCTGTACCGCTAACCGGTGTCCCTGTCAGTGTCTGTACCGCTAACCGATGTCCCTGTTAGTGTCTGTACCGCTAACCGGTGTCCCTGTTAGTGTCTGTACCGTTAACCGATGTCCCTGTTAGTGTCTGTACCACTAACCGGTGTCCCTGTTAGTGTCTGTACCGCTAACCGGTGTCCCTGTTAGTGTCTGTACCACTAACCGGTGTCCCTGTTAGTGTCTGTTCCGTTAACCGGTGTCCCTGTCAGTGTCTGTACCGCTAACCGGTGTCCCTGTTAGTGTCTGTACTCCTAACCGGTGTCCCTGTCAGTGTCTGTACCGCTAACCGGTGTCCCTGTTAGTGTCTGTACCGCTAACCGGTGTCCCTGTTAGTGTCTGTACCGCTAACCGGTGTCCCTGTCAGTGTCTGTACCGCTAACCGGTGTCCCTGTCAGTGTCTGTACCGTTAACTGGTGTCCCTGTTAGTGTCTGTACCACTAACCGATGTCCCTGTTAGTGTCTGTACCGCTAACCGGTGTCCCTGTCAGTGTCTGTACCGCTAACCGGTGTCCCTGTCAGTGTCTGTACCGCTAACCGGTGTCCCTGTTAGTGTCTGTACCGTTAACCGATGTCCCTGTTAGTGTCAGTACCGCTAACCGGTGTCCCTGTCAGTGTCTGTACCGTTAACCGGTGTCCCTGTTAGTGTCTGTACCGCTAACCGGTGTCCCTGTTAGTGTCTGTACCGCTAACCGTTGTCCCTGTTAGTGTCTGTACCGTTAACCGGTGTCCCTGTCAGTGTCTGTACCGTTAACCGGTGTCCCTGTTTGTGTCTGTACCACTAACCGGTGACCCTGTCAGTGTCTGTACCGCTAACCGATGTCCCTGTTAGTGTCTGTACCGTTAACCGGTGTCCCTGTCAGTGTCTGTACCGTTAACCGGTGTCCCTGTTAGTGTCTGTACCGCTAACCGGTGTCCCTGTCAGTGTCTGTACCGCTAACCGGTGTCACTGTCAGTGTCTGTACCGCTAACCGGTGTCCCTGTCAGTGTCTGTACCGTTAACCGGTGTCGCTGTCAGTGTATGTACCGTTAACCGGTGTCCCTGTTAGTGTCTGTACCGCTAACCGGTGTCCCTGTTAGTGTCTGTACCGCTAACCGGTGTCCCTGTCAGTGTCTGTACCGTTAACCGGTGTCGCTGTCAGTGTCTGTACCGTTAACCGGTGTCCCTGTCAGTGTCTGTACCGCTAACCGGTGTCCCTGTCAGTGTCTGTACCGCTAACCGGTGTCCCTGTTAGTGTCAGTACCGCTAACCGGTGTCCCTGTTAGTGTCTGTACCGTTAACCGGTGTCCCTGTTAGTGTCTGTACCGTTAACCGGTGTCCCTGTCAGTGTCTGTACCGCTAACCGGTGTCCCTGTTAGTGTCTGTACCGTTAACCGGTGTCCCTGTTAGTGTCTGTACCGCTAACCGGTGTCCCTGTCAGTGTCTGTACCGCTAACCGGTGTCCCTGTTAGTGTCAGTACCGCTAACCGGTGTCCCTGTTAGTGTCTGTACCGCTAACCGGTGTCCCTGTTAGTGTCTGTAACGCTAACCGGTGTCCCTGTTAGTGTCTGTACCGTTAACCGGTGTCCCTGTTAGTGTCTGTACCGCTAACCGGTGTCCTGTTAGTGTCTGTACCGCTAACCGGTGTCCCTGTTAGTGTCTGTACCGTTAACCGGTGTCCCTGTTAGTGTCTGTACCGCTAACCGGTGTCCCTGTCAGTGTCTGTACCGCTAACCGGTGTCCCTGTTAGTCCCTGTACCGCTAACGGTGTCCCTGTCAGTGTCTGTACCGCTAACCGGTGTCCCTGTTAGTGTCTGTACCGCTAACCGGTGTCCCTGTCAGTGTCTGTACCGCTAACCGGTGTCCCTGTCAGTGTCTGTACCGCTAACCGGTGTCCCTGTTAGTGTCTGTACCACTAACCGGTGTCCCTGTCAGTGTCTGTACCGCTAACCGGTGTCCCTGTTAGTGTCTGTACCGTTAACCGGTGTCCCTGTCAGTGTCTGTACCGCTAACCGGTGTCCCTGTTAGTGTCTGTACCGCTAACCGGTGTCCCTGTCAGTGTCTGTACCGTTAACCGGTGTCCCTGTTAGTGTCTGTACCGCTAACCGGTGTCCCTGTTAGTGTCTGTACCGTTAACCGATGTCCCTGTTAGTGTCTGTACCGCTAACCGGTGTCCCTGTTAGTGTCTGTACCACTAACCGGTGTCCCTGTTAGTGTCTGTACCGTTAACCGGTGTACCTGTATGTGTCTGAACCGCTAACCGGTGTCCCTGTTAGTGTCTGTACTGCTAACCGGTGTCCCTGTTAGTGTCTGTACCGCTAACCGGTGTCCCTGTCAGTGTCTGTACCGCTAACCGGTGTCCCTGTTAGTGTCTGTACCGCTAACCGGTGTCCCTGTCAGTGTCTGTACCGCTAACCGGTGTCCCTGTCAGTGTCTGTACCGTTAACCGGTGTCCCTGTTAGTGTCTGTACCACTAACCGGTGTCCCTGTTAGTGTCTGTACCGCTAACCGGTGTCCCTGTTAGTGTCTGTACCGCTAACCGATGTCCCTGTTAGTGTCTGTATCGCTAACCGGTGTCCCTGTCAGTGTCTGTACCGCTAACCGGTGTCCCTGTCAGTGTCTGTACCGCTAACCGGTGTCCCTGTCAGTGTCTGTACCGCTAACCGGTGTCCCTGTCAGTGTCTGTACCGCTAACCGGTGTCCCTGTCAGTGTCTGTACCGCTAACCGGTGTCCCTGTCAGTGTCTGTACCGTTAACCGATGTCCCTGTTAGTGTCTGTACCGTTAACCTGTGTCCATGTTAGTGTCTGTACCGCTAACCGGTGTCCCTGTCAGTGTCTGTACCGTTAACCGGTGTCCCTGTTAGTGTCTGTACCGCTAACCGGTGTCCCTGTTAGTGTCTGTACCGCTAACCGGTGTCCTATTAGTGTCTGTACCGCTAACCGGTGTCCCTGTTAGTGTCTGTACCGCTAACCGGTGTCCCTGTTAGTGTCTGTACCGTTAACCGGTGTCCCTGTTAGTGTCTGTACCGCTAACCGGTGTCCCTGGTAGTGTCTGTACCGCTAACCGGTGTCCCTGTCAGTGTCTGTATCGCTAACCGGTGTCCCTGTTAGTGTCTGTACCGTTACCCGGTGTCCCTGTTAGTGTCTGTACCGTTAACCGGTGTCCCTGTTAGTGTCTGTACCGCTAACCGGTGTCCCTGTTAGTGTCTGTACCGCTAACCGGTGTCCCTGTCAGTGTCTGTACCGCTGTCCGGTGTCCCTGTTAGTGCCTGTACCGCTAACCGGTGTCCCTGTCAGTGTCTGTATCGCTAACCGGTGTCCCTGTTAGTGCCTGTACCGCTAACCGGTTTCCCTGTCAGTGTCTGTACCGCTAACCGGTGTCCCTGGTAGTGTCTGTACCGCTAACCGGTGTCCCTGTCAGTGTCTGTGTCGCTAACCGGTGTCCCTGTTAGTGTCTGTACCGCTAACCGGTGTCCCTGTTAGTGTCTGTACTGCTAACCGGTGTCCCTGTTAGTGTCTGTACCGCTAACCGGTGTCCCTGTCAGTGTCTGTACCGCTAACCGGTGTCCCTGTTAGTGTCTGTACTGCTAACCGGTGTCCCTGTTAGTGTCTGTACCGCTAACCGGTGTCCCTGTCAGTGTCTGTACCGCTAACCGGTGTCCCTGTCAGTGTCTGTACCGTTAACCGGTGTCCCTGTTAGTGTCTGTACCGCTAACCGGTGTCCCTGTCAGTGTCTGTACCGCTAACCGGTGTCCCTGTTAGTGTCTGTACCGCTTACCGGTGTCCCTGTTAGTGTCTGTACCGCTTACCGGTGTCCCTGTCAGTGTCTGTACCGCTAACCGGTGTCCCTGTTAGTCCCTGTACTGCTAACCGGTGTCCCTGTCAGTGTCTGTACCGCTAACCGGTGTCCCTGTCAGATTCTGTACCGCTAACCGGTGTCCCTGTCAGTGTCTGTACCGCTAACCGATGTCCCTGTTAGTGTCTGTACCGCTAACCGGTGTCCCTGTCAGATTCTGTACCGCTAACCGGTGTCCCTGTTAGTGTCTGTACCGCTAACCGGTGTCCCTGTCAGATTCTGTACCGCTAACCGGTGTCCCTGTCAGTGTCTGTACCGCTAACCGATGTCCCTGTTAGTGTCTGTACCGTTAACCGGTGTCCCTGTCAGTGTCTGTACCGCTAACCGGTGTCCCTGTTAGTGTCTGTACCGTTAACCGGTGTCCCTGTCAGTGTCTGTACCGTTAACCGGTGTCCCTGTTAGTGTCTGTACCACTAACCGGTGTCCCTGCTAGTGTCTGTACCGCTAACCGATGTCCCTGTTAGTGTCTGTACCGTTACCCGGTGTCCCTGTCAGTGTCTGTACCGCTAACCGGTGTCCCTGTTAGTGTCTGTACCGCTAACCGGTGTCCCTGTCAGTGTCTGTACCGCTAACCGGTGTCCCTGTTAGTGTCTGTACCGTTAACCGATGTCCCTGTTAGTGTCAGTACCGCTAACCGGTGTCCCTGTCAGTGTCTGTACCGTTAACCGGTGTCCCTGTTAGTGTCTGTACCGCTAACCGGTGTCCCTGTTAGTGTCTGTACCGCTAACCGGTGTCCCTGTTAGTGTCTGTACCGTTAACCGGTGTCCCTGTCAGTGTCTGTACCGTTAACCGGTGTCCCTGTTAGTGTCTGTACCGCTAACCGGTGTCCCTGTCAGTGTCTGTACCGTTAACCGGTGTCCCTGTCAGTGTCTGTACCGTTAACCGGTGTCCCTGTTAGTGTCTGTACCGTTAACCCGTGTCCCTGTTAGTGTCTGTACCGCTAACCGGTGTCCCTGTTAGTGTCAGTACCGCTAACCGGTGTCCTGTTAGTGTCTGTACCGCTAACCGGTGTCCCTGTTAGTGTCTGTACCGCTAACCGGTGTCCCTGTTAGTGTCTGTACCGTTAACCGGTGTCCCTGTTAGTGTCTGTACCGCTTACCGGTGTCCCTGTCAGTGTCTGTACCGCTAACCGGTGTCCCTGTTAGTCCCTGTACTGCTAACCGGTGTCCCTGTCAGTGTCTGTACCGCTAACCGGTGTCCCTGTTAGTGTCTGTACCGCTAACCGGTGTCCCTGTCAGATTCTGTACCGCTAACCGGTGTCCCTGTCAGTGTCTGTACCGCTAACCGATGTCCCTGTTAGTGTCTGTACCGTTAACCGGTGTCCCTGTCAGTGTCTGTACCGCTAACCGGTGTCCCTGTTAGTGTCTGTACCGTTAACCGGTGTCCCTGTTAGTGTCTGTACCGCTAACCGGTGTCCCTGTTAGTGTCTGTACCGTTAACCGATGTCCCTGTTAGTGTCTGTACCACTAACCGGTGTCCCTGTTAGTGTCTGTACCGCTAACCGGTGTCCCTGTTAGTGTCTGTACCACTAACCGGTGTCCCTGTTAGTGTCTGTACCGTTAACCGGTGTCCCTGTCAGTGTCTGTACCGCTAACCGGTGTCCCTGTTAGTGTCTGTACCGCTAACCGTTGTCCCTGTCAGTGTCTGTACCACTAACCGGTGTCCCTGTTAGTGTCTGTACTGCTAACCGGTGTCCCTGTTAGTGTCTGTACCGCTAACCGGTGTCCCTGTTAGTGTCTGTACCGCTAACCGGTGTCCCTGTCAGTGTCTGTACCGCTAACCGGTGTCCCTGTTAGTGCCTGTACCGCTAACCGGTGTCCCTGTTAGTGCCTGTACCGCTAACCGGTGTCCCTGTCAGTGTCTGTATCGCTAACCGGTGTCCCTGTTAGTGCCTGTACCGCTAACCGGTTTCCCTGTCAGTGTCTGTACCGCTAACCGGTGTCCCTGGTAGTGTCTGTACCGCTAACCGGTGTCCCTGTCAGTGTCTGTATCGCTAACCGGTGTCCCTGTTAGTGTCTGTACCGCTAACCGGTGTCCCTGTTCGTGTCTGTACCGCTAACCGGTGTCCCTGTTAGTGTCTGTACCGTTAACCGGTGTCCCTGTTAGTGTCTGTACCGTTAACCGATGTCCCTGTTAGTGTCTGTACCACTAACCGGTGTCCCTGTTAGTGTCTGTACCGCTAACCGGTGTCCCTGTCAGTGTCTGTACCGCTAACCGGTGTCCTGTTAGTGTCTGTACCGTTAACCGGTGTCCCTGTTAGTGTCTGTACCGCTAACCGGTGGCCCTGTTAGTGTCTGTACCGTTAACCGGTGTCCCTGTTAGTGTCTGTACCGTTAACCGGTGTCCTGTTAGTGTCTGTACCGCTAACCGGTGTCCCTGTTAGTGTCTGTACCGTTAACTGGTGTCCCTGTTAGTGTCTGTACCGCTAACCGGTGTCCCTGTTAGTATCTGTACCGCTAACCGGTGTTCCTGTCAGTGTCTGTACCGCTAACCGGTGTTCCTGTCAGTGTCTGTACCGCTAACCGATGTCCCTGTTAGTGTCTGTACCGCTAACCGGTGACCCTGTCAGTGTCTGTACCGTTAACCGATGTCCCTGTTAGTGTCTGTACCGTTAACCGGTGTCCCTGTTATTGTCTGTACTGCTAACCGGTGTCCCTGTTAGTGTCTGTACCGTTAACCGATGTCCCTGTTAGTGTCAGTACCGTTTACCGGTGTCCCTGTCAGTGTCTGTACCGCTAACCGGTGTCCCCGTTAGTGTCTGTACCACTAGCCGGTCTCCCTGTTAGTGTCTGTACCACTAACCGGTCTCCCTGTTAGTGTCTGTACCGTTAACCGGTGTCCCTGTTAGTGTCTGTACCGCTAACCGGTGTCCCTGTCAGTGTCTGTACCGCTAACCGGTGTCCCTGTCAGTGTCTGTACCGCTAACCGGTGTCCCTGTCAGTGTCTGTACCGCTAACCGGTGTCCCTGTTAGTGTCTGTACCGTTACCCGGTGTCCCTGTTAGTGTCTGTACCGTTAACCGGTGTCCCTGTCAGTGTCTGTACCGCTAACCGGTGTCCTGTTAGTGTCTGTACCGTTAACCGGTGTCCCTGTTAGTGTCTGTACCGTTAACCGGTGTCCCTGTCAGTGTCTGTACCGCTAACCGGTGTCCCTGTCAGTGTCTGTACCGCTAACCGGTGTCCCTGTCAGTGTCTGTACCGTTAACCGATGTCCCTGTCAGTGTCTGTACCGCTAACCGGTGTCCCTGTTAGTGTCTGTACCGTTAACCGGTGTCCCTGTCAGTGTCTGTACCGTTAACCGGTGTCCCTGTTAGTGTCTGTACCACTAACCGGTGTCCCTGCTAGTGTCTGTACCGCTAACCGATGTCCCTGTTAGTGTCTGTACCGCTAACCGGTGTCCCTGTTAGTGTCTGTACCGCTAACCGGTGTCCCTGTCAGTGTCTGTACCGCTAACCGGTGTCCCTGTTAGTGTCTGTACCGCTAACCGGTGTCCCTGTCAGTGTCTGTACCGCTAACCGATGTCACTGTCAGTGTCTGTACCGCTAACCGGTGTCCCTGTTAATGTCTGTACCGCTAACCGGTGTCCCTGTTAGTGTCTGTACCGTTACCCGGTGTCCCTGTTAGTGTTGTACCACTAACCGGTGTCCCTGTCAGTGTCTGTACCGCTAACCGGTGTCCCTGTCAGTGTCTGTACCGCTAACCGGTGTCCCTGTTAGTGTCTGTACAGTTAACCGGTATCCCTGTTAGTGTCTGTACCGTTAACCGATGTCCCTGTTAGTGTCAGTACCGCTAACCGGTGTCCCTGTCAGTGTCTGTACCGTTAACCGGTGTCCCTGTTAGTGTCTGTACCGCTAACCGGTGTCCCTGTTAGTGTCTGTACCGTTAACCGGTGTCCCTGTTAGTGTCTGTACCGCTAACCGGTGTCCCTGTCAGTGTCTGTACCGTTAACCGGTGTCCCTGTTAGTGTCTGTACCGCTAACCGGTGTCCCTGTTAGTGTCTGTACCGTTAACCGGTGTCCCTGTCAGTGTCTGTACCGTTAACCGGTGTCCATGTTAGTGTCTGTACCGCTAACCGGTGTCCCTGTCAGTGTCTGTACCGTTAACCGGTGTCCCTGTCAGTGTCTGTACCGTTAACCGGTGTCCCTGTTAGTGTCTGTACCGTTAACCCGTGTCCCTGTTAGTGTCTGTACCGCTAACCGGTGTCCCTGTTAGTGTCAGTACCGCTAACTGGTGTCCTGTTAGTGTCTGTACCGCTAACCGGTGTCCCTGTTAGTGTCTGTACCGCTAACCGGTGTCCCTGTTAGTGTCTGTACCGTTAACCGGTGTCCCTGTTAGTGTCTGTACCGCTTACCGGTGTCCCTGTCAGTGTCTGTACCGCTAACCGGTGTCCCTGTTAGTCCCTGTACTGCTAACCGGTGTCCCTGTCAGTGTCTGTACCGCTAACCGGTGTCCCTGTTAGTGTCTGTACCGCTAACCGGTGTCCCTGTCAGATTGTGTACCGTTAACCGGTGTCCCTGTCAGTGTCTGTACCGCTAACCGATGTCCCTGTTAGTGTCTGTACCGTTAACCGGTGTCCCTGTCAGTGTCTGTACCGCTAACCGGTGTCCCTGTTAGTGTCTGTACCGTTAACCGGTGTCCCTGTTAGTGTCTGTACCGTTAACCGGTGTCCCTGTTAGTGTCTGTACCGCTAACCGGTGTCCCTGTTAGTGTCTGTACCGTTAACCGATGTCCCTGTTAGTGTCTGTACCACTAACCGGTGTCCCTGTTAGTGTCTGTACCGCTAACCGGTGTCCCTGTTAGTGTCTGTACCACTAACCGGTGTCCCTGTTAGTGTCTGTACCGTTAACCGGTGTCCCTGTCAGTGTCTGTACCGCTAACCGGTGTCCCTGTTAGTGTCTGTACCGCTAACCGGTGTCCCTGTCAGTGTCTGTACCACTAACCGGTGTCCCTGTTAGTGTCTGTACTGCTAACCGGTGTCCCTGTTAGTGTCTGTACCGCTAACCGGTGTCCCTGTTAGTGTCTGTACCGCTAACCGGTGTCCCTGTCAGTGTCTGTACCGCTAACCGGTGTCCCTGTTAGTGCCTGTACCGCTAACCGGTGTCCCTGTTAGTGCCTGTACCGCTAACCGGTGTCCCTGTCAGTGTCTGTATCGCTAACCGGTGTCCCTGTCTGTGTCTGTACCGCTAACCGGTGTCCCTGGTAGTGTCTGTACCGCTAACCGGTGTCCCTGTCAGTGTCTGTATCGCTAACCCGTGTCCCTGTTAGTGTCTGTACCGCTAACCGGTGTCCCTGTTAGTGTCTGTACCGCTAACCGGTGTCCCTGTTAGTGTCTGTACCGTTAACCGGTGTCCCTGTTAGTGTCTGTACCGTTAACCGATGTCCCTGTTAGTGTCTGTACCACTAACCGGTGTCCCTGTTAGTGTCTGTACCGCTAACCGGTGTCCCTGTTAGTGTCTGTACCGCTAACCGGTGTCCCTGTCAGTGTCTGTACCGCTAACCGGTGTCCTGTTAGTGTCTGTACCGTTAACCGGTGTCCCTGTTAGTGTCTGTACCGCTAACCGGTGTCCCTGTTAGTGTCTGTACCGTTAACCGGTGTCCCTGTCAGTGTCTGTACCGTTAACCGGTGTCCCTGTCAGTGTCTGTACCGGTAACCGGTGTTCCTGTCAGTGTCTGTACCGCTAACCGGTGTCCCTGTCAGTGTCTGTACCGTTAACCGGTGTCCCTGTCAGTGTCTGTACCGCTAACCGGTGTCCCTGTCAGTGTCTGTACCGCTAACCGGTGTCCCTGTTAGTGTCTGTACCGCTAACCGGTGTCCCTGTCAGTGTCTGTACCGGTAACCGGTGTCCCTGTCAGTGTCTGTACCGCTAACCGGTGTCCCTGTTAGTATCTGTACCGCTAACCGGTGTTCCTGTCAGTGTCTGTACCGCTAACCGGTGTTCCTGTCAGTGTCTGTACCGCTAACCGATGTCCCTGTTAGTGTCTGTACCGCTAACCGGTGACCCTGTCAGTGTCTGTACCGTTAACCGATGTCCCTGTTAGTGTCTGTACCGTTAACCGGTGTCCCTGTTATTGTCTGTACTGCTAACCGGTGTCCCTGTTAGTGTCTGTAGCGTTAACCGATGTCCCTGTTAGTGTCAGTACCGTTTACCGGTGTCCCTGTTAGTGTCTGTACCGCTAACCGGTGTCCCTGTCAGTGTCTGTACCACTAGCCGGTCTCCCTGTTAGTGTCTGTACCACTAACCGGTCTCCCTGTTAGTGTCTGTACCGCTAACCGGTGTCCCTGTTAGTGTCTGTACCGCTAACCGGTGTCCCTGTTAGTGTCTGTACCGTTAACCGGTATCCCTGTTAGTGTCTGTACCGTTACCCGGTGTCCCTGTTAGTGTCTGTACCGCTAACCGGTGTCCCTGTCAGTGTCTGTACCGCTAACCGGTGTCCCTGTCAGTGCCTGTACCGTTACCCGGTGTCACTGTCAGTGTCTGTACCGCTAACCGGTGTCCCTGTTAGTGTCTGTACCGCTAACCGGTGTCCCTGTTAGTGTCTGTACCGCTAACCGATGTCCCTGTTAGTGTCAGTACCGTTTACCGGTGTCCCTGTTAGTGTCTGTACCACTAGCCGGTCTCCCTGTTAGTGTCTGTACCGCTAACCGGTGTCCCTGTCAGTGTCTGTACCGCTAACCGGTATCCCTGTTAGTGTCTGTACCGCTAACCGGTGTCCCTGTTAGTGTCTGTACCGCTAACCGGTGTCCCTGTTAGTGTCTGTACCGCTAACCGGTGTCCCTGTCAGTGTCTGTACCGCTAACCGGTGTCCCTGTTAGTGTCTGTACCACTAACCGGTCTCCCTGTTAGTGTCTGTACCGTTAACCGGTGTCCCTGTTAGTGTCTGTACCGTTACCCGGTGTCCCTGTCAGTGTCTGTACCGTTAACCGGTGTCCCTGTCAGTGTCTGTACCGCTAACCGGTGTCCCTGTTAGTGTCTGTACCGCTAACCGGTCTCCCTGTTAGTGTCTGTACTGCTAACCGGTGTCCCTGTCAGTGTCTGTACCGCTAACCGGTGTCCCTGTTAGTGTCTGTACCGCTAACCGGTGTCCCTGTCAGTGTCTGTACCGCTAACCGGTGTCCCTGTCAGTGTCTGTACCGCTAACCGGTGTCCCTGTTAGTGTCTGTACCGCTAACCGGTCTCCCTGTTAGTGTCTGTACCGCTAACCGGTGTCCCTGTCAGTGTCTGTACCGCTAACCGGTGACCCTGTCAGTGTCTGTACCGTTAACCGATGTCCCTGTTAGTGTCTGTACCGTTAACCGGTGTCCCTGTTAGTGTCTGTACCACTAACCGGTGTCCCTGTCAGTGTCTGTACCGCTAACCGGTCTCCCTGTTAGTGTCTGTACTGCTAACCGGTGTCCCTGTTAGTGTCTGTACCGCTAACCGGTGTCCCTGTTAGTGTCTGTACCGTTACCCGGTGTCCCTGTTAGTGTCTGTACCGCTATCCGGTGTCCCTGTTAGTGTCTGTACCGTTAACCGGTGTTCCTGTCAGTGTCTGTACCGCTAACCGGTGTTCCTGTCAGTGTCTGTACCGCTAACCGGTGACCCTGTCAGTGTCTGTACCGCTAACCGGTGTCCCTGTTAGTGTGAGTACCGCTAACCGGTGTCCCTGTTAGTGTCTGTACCGTTAACCGGTGTCCCTGTCAGTGTCTGTACCGCTAACCGGTGTCACTGTTAGTGTGAGTACCGCTAACCGGTGTCCTGTTAGTGTCTGTACCGCTAACCGGTGTCCCTGTTAGTGTCTGTACCGCTAACCGGTGTCCCTGTTAGTGTCTGTACCGCTAACCGGTGTCCCTGTCAGTGTCTGTACCGCTAACCGGTGTCCCTGTTAGTGTCTGTACCGCTAACCGGTGCCCTGTTAGTGTCTGTACCGCTAACCGGTGTCCCTGTCAGTGTCTGTACCGCTAACCGGTGTCACTGTTAGTGTCTGTACCGCTAACCGGTGTCCCTGTCAGTGTCTGTACCGCTAACCGGTGTCCCTGTCAGTGTCTGTACCGCTAACCGGTGTCACTGTTAGTGTCTGTACCGCTAACCGGTGTCCCTGTTAGTGTCTGTACCGTTAACCGGTGTCCCTGTTAGTGTCTGTCCCGCTAACCGGTGTCACTGTTAGTGTCTGTCCCGCTAACCGGTGTCACTGTTAGTGTCTGTCCCGCTAACCGGTGTCCCTGTTAGTGTCTGTACCGCTAACCGGTGTCCCTGTCAGTGTCTGTACCGCTAACCGGTGACCCTGTCACTGTCTGTACCGCTAACCGGTGTCCCTGTCAGTGTCTGTACGGCTAACCGATGTCCCTGTCAGTGTCTGTACCGCTAACCGGTGTCCCTGTTAGTGTCTGTACCGCTAACCGGTGTCCCTGTTAGTGTCTGTACCGCTAACCGGAGACCCTGTCAGTGTCTATACCGCTAACCGGTGTCCCTGTCAGTGTCTGTACCGCTAACCGGTGTCACTTTTAGTGTCTGTCCCGCTAACCGGTGACCCTGTCAGTGTCTGTACCGCTAACCGGTGTCCCTGTCAGTGTCTGTACCGCTAACCGATGTCCCTGTTAGTGTCTGTACCGCTAACCGTTGTCCCTGTCAGTGTCTGTACCGCTAACCGTTGTCCCTGTCAGTGTCTGTACCGCTAACCGGTATCCCTGTCAGTGTCTGTACCGCTAACCGATGTCCCTGTTAGTGTCTGTACCGCTAACCGGTGTCCCTGTCAGTGTCTGTACCGTTAACCGGTGTCCCTGTTAGTGTCTGTACCGCTAACCGGTGTCCCTGTTAGTGTCTGTACCGTTAACCGGTGTCCCTGTTAGTGTCTGTACCGCTAACCGGTCTCCCTGTTTGTGTCTGTACCGCTAACCTGTGTCCCTGTTAGTGTCTATACCGCTAACCGGTGTCCCTGTCAGTGTCTGTACCGTTAACCGGTGTCCCTGTTAGTGTCTGTACCACTAACCGGTGTCCCTGTTAGTGTCTGTACCGCTAACCGGTGTCCCTGTTAGTGTCTGTACCGCTAACCGGAGACCCTGTCAGTGTCTATACCGCTAACCGGTGTCCCTGTCAGTGTCTGTACCGCTAACCGGTGTCACTTTTAGTGTCTGTCCCGCTAACCGGTGACCCTGTCAGTGTCTGTACCGCTAACTGGTGTCCCTGTCAGTGTCTGTACCGCTAACCGATGTCCCTGTTAGTGTCTGTACCGCTAACCGTTGTCCCTGTCAGTGTCTGTACCGCTAACCGTTGTCCCTGTCAGTGTCTGTACCGCTAACCGGTATCCCTGTCAGTGTCTGTACCGCTAACCGATGTCCCTGTTAGTGTCTGTACCGCTAACCAGTGTCCCTGTCAGTGTCTGTACCGTTAACCGGTGTCCCTGTTAGTGTCTGTACCGCTAACCGGTGTCCCTGTTAGTGTCTGTACCGTTAACCGGTGTCCCTGTTAGTGTCTGTACCGCTAACCGGTCTCCCTCTTTGTGTCTGTACCGCTAACCTGTGTCCCTGTTAGTGTCTGTACCGCTAACCGGTGTCCCTGTCAGTGTCTGTACCGTTAACCGGTGTCCCTGTTAGTGTCTGTACCGCTAACCGGTGTCCCTGTTAGTGTCTGTACCATTAACCGGTGTCACTGTTAGTGTCTGTACCGTTACCCGGTGTCCCTGTTAGTGTCTGTACCGCTAACCGATGTCCCTGTTAGTGTTTGTACCGTTAACCGGTGTCCCTGTCAGTGTCTGTACCGCTAACCGGTGTCCCTGTTAGTGTCTGTACCGTTAACCGGTGTCCCCGTTAGTGTCTGTACTGCTAACCGGTGTCCCTGTCAGTGTCTGTACCGCTAACCGGTGTCCCTGTTAGTGTCTGTACCGCTAACCGGTGTCCCTGTCAGTGTCTGTACTGCTAACCGGTGTCCCTGTGAGTGTCTGTACCGCTAACCGGTGTCCCTGTCAGTGTCTGTACCGCTAACCGGTGTCCCTGTTAGTGTCTGTATCGCTAACCGGTGTCCCTGTCAGTGTCTGTACCTTTAACCGGTGTCCCTGTTAGTGTCTGTACCGTTAACCGGTGTCCCTGTTAGTGTCTGTACCGCTAACCGGTGTCACTGTTAGTGTCTGTACCGCTAACCGGTGTCACTGTTAGTGTCTGTACCGCTAACCGGTGTCACTGTTAGTGTCTGTACCGCTAACCGGTGACCCTGTCAGTGTCTGTACCGCTAACCGGTGTCCCTGTTAGTGTCTGTACCGCTAACCTGTGTCCCTGTTAGTGTCTGTACCGCTAACCGGTGTCCCTGTCAGTGTCTGTACCGCTAACCGGTGTCCCTGTCAGTGTCTGTACTGCTAACCGGTGTCACTGTTAGTGCCTGTACCGCTAACCGGTGTCCCTGTCAGTGTCTGTACCGCTAACCGGTGTCCCTGTTAGTGTCTGTACCGCTAACCGGTGACCCTGTCAGTGTCTGTACCGCTAACCGGTGTCACAGTTAGTGTCTGTACCGCTAACCGGTGTCCCTGTCAGTGTCTGTACCGCTAACCGGTGTCCCTGTTAGTGTCTGTACCACTAACCGGTGACCCTGTCAGTGTCTGTATCGCTAACCGGTGTCACTGTTAGTGTCTGTACCGCTAACCGGTGTCTCTGTTTGTGTCTGTACCGATAACCGGTGTCCCTGTTAGTGTCTGTACCGCTAACCGGTGTCCCTGTTAGTGTCTGTACCGCTAACCGGTGTCCCTGTCAGTGTCAGTACCGCTAACCGGTGTCTCTGTTTGTGTCTGTACCACTAACCGGTGTCCCTGTTAGTGTCTGTACCGCTAACCGCTGTCCCGTTTCCCTGTTGGTGTGCCCAGACTGTGCTGCTAACGCTGTTTTTTCTCGCCCTCAGATGAAGTCGGAGCTCTTGTCTTTGACATTGGGTCGTACACCGTGCGTGCAGGTTATGCTGGGGAGGACTGTCCTAAGGTAATATGATGCTGATAAAACCACCTTCCTCTCCCATCACCCTTCCTGCTGTTCAAGTCTATCCCCACACAGCTCCCCAAATTGCAATGATTTGCGGGCACCTACCTCCCCTGGGAGTGTTTGATGGGGATAGAGTACAGGGAGCTTTACTCTGTATCTAACCCCGTGCTGTACCTGTCCTGGGAGTGTTTGGGGATTTGTGTAGAGGGAGCTTTACTCTGTATCTAACCCCGTGCTGTATCTGCCCTGGGAGTGTTTGATGGGGACAGTGTAGAGGGAGCTTTACTCTGTATCTAACCCCGTGCTGTACCTGTCCTGGGAGTGTTTTATGGGGTCAGTGTAGAGGGAGCTTTACTCTGTATCTAACACCGTGCTGTACCTGCCCTGGGAATGTTTGATAAGGACAGTGTAGAGGGAGCTTTACTCTGTATCTAACCCCGTGCTTTACCTGTCCTGGGAGTGTTGGATGGGGACAGTGTCGAGGGAGCTTTACTCTGCATCTAACCCCGTGCTGTACCTGTCGTGGGAGTGTTTGATGGGGACAGTATAGAGGGAGCCTTACTCTGTATCTAACCCCGTGCTGTACCTATCCTGGGAGTGTTTGATGGGGACAGTGTAGAGGGTGCTTTACTCTGTATCTAACCCCGTGCTGTACCTGTCCTGGGAGTGTTTGATGGGGACAGTGTAGAGGGTGCTTTACTCTGTATCTAACCCCGTGCTGTACCTGTCCTGGGAGTGTTTGATGGGGACAGTGTATAGGGAGCTTTACTCTGTATCTAACCCCGTGCTGTACCTGTCCTGGAGTGTTTGATGGGGACAGAGTAGAGGGAGCTTTACTCTGTATCTAACACCGTGCTGTACCTGTGCTGGGAGTGTTTGATGGGGACAGTGTAGAGGGAGATTTACTCTGTATCTAACCCCGTGCTGTACCTGTCCTGGGAGTGTTTGATAGGGACAGTGTAGAGGGAGCTTTACTCTGTATCTAACCCCGTTCTTTACCTGTCCTGGGAGTGTTTGATGGGGACAGTGTAGAAGGAGCTTTACTCTGTATCTAACCCCGTGCTGTATCTGTTCTGGGATTGTTTGATGGGGACAGTGAAGAGGGAGTTTTACTCTGTATCTAATGTCGTGCTGTACCTGTCCTGGGAGTGTTTGATGGGACAGTGTAGAGGGAACTTTACTCTGTATCTACCCCTGTGCTGTACCTGTCCTGGGAATGTTTGATGGGAACAGTGTAGAGGGAGCTTTACTCTGTATCTAACCCCGTGCTGTACCTGTCCTGGGAGTGTTTGATGGGACAGTGTAGAGGGAACTTTACTCTGTATCTAACCCCGTGCTGTACCTGTCCTGGAGTGTTTGATGGGGACAGAGTAGAGTGAGCTTTACTCTATATCTAACACCGTGCTCTACCTGTGCTGGGAGTGTTTGATGGGGACAGTGTAGAGGGAGCTTTACTCTGTGTCTAACCCCGTGCTGTACCTGTCCTGGGAGTGTTTGATGGGGGACAGTGTAGAGGGAGCTTTATTCTGTATCTAACCCCGTGCTGTACCTGTCCTGGGAGTGTTTGATGGGGGACAGTGTAGAGGGAGCTTTACTCTGTATCTAACCCCGTGCTGTACCTGTCCTGGGAGTGTTTGATGGGGGACAGTGTAGAGGGAGCTTTACTCTGTATCTAACCCCGTGCTGTACCTGTCCTGGGAGTGTTTGATGGGGGACAGTGTAGAGGGAGCTTTACTCTGTGTCTAACCCCGTGCTGTACCTGTCCTGGGAGTGTTTGATGGGGACAGTGTAGAGGGAGCTTTACTCTGTATCTAACCCCGTGCTGTACCTGTCCTGGGAGTGTTTGATGGGGACAGTGTAGAGGGAGCTTTACTCTGTATCTAACCCCGTGCTGTACCTGTCCTGGGAGTGTTTGATGGGGACAGTGTAGAGGGAGCTTTGCTCTGTATCTAACCCCGTGCTGTACCTGTCCTGGGAGTGTTTGATGGGGACAGTGTACAGAGAACATAGAACGATACAGTGCAGTACAGGCCCTTCGGCCCACGATGTTGCACCGACATGGGAAGTCTAAAAACAAAAGCCATCTAACCTACACTATGCCATTATCATCCATATGCTTATCCAATAAACTTTTAAATGCCCTCAATGTTGGCGAGTTCACTACTGTAGCAGGTAGGGCATTCCACGGCCTCACTACTCTTTGCGTAAAGAACCTACCTCTGACCTCTGTCCTATATCTATTACCCCTCAGTTTAAAGCTATGTCCCCTCGTGCCAGCCATTTCCATCCGCGGGAGAAGGCTCTCCCTGTCCACCCTATCCAACCCCCTGATCATTTTGTATGCCTCTATTAAGTCTCCTCTTAACCTTCTTCTCTCCAACGAAAACAGCCTCAAGTCCATTAGCCTTTCCTCATAAGATTTTCCCTCCATACCAGGCAACATCCTGGTAAATCTCCTCTGCACCCGCTCCAAAGCCTCCACGTCCTTCCTATAATGCGGTGACCAGAACTGTACGCAATACTCCAAATGCGGCCGTACCAGAGTTCTGTACAGCTGCAACATGACCTCCCGACTCCGGAACTCAATCCCTCTACCAATAAAGGCCAACACTCCATAGGCCTTCTTCACCACCCTATCAACCTGGGTGGCAACTTTCAGGGATTTATGTACATGGACACCGAGATCCCTCTGCTCATCCACACTTCCAAGAACTTTACCATTAGCCAAATATCCCGCATTCCTGTTATTCCTTCCAAAGTGAATCACCTCACACTTCTCTACATTAAACTCCATTTGCCACCTCGCAGCCCAGCTCTGCAGCTTATCTATGTCCCTCTGTAACTTGTAACACCTGCAACTGTACAGGGAGCTTTACTCTGTATCTAACCCCGTGCTGTACCTGTCCTGGGAGTGTTTGATGGGTCAGTGTAGAGGGAGCTTTGCTCTGTATCTAACCCCGTGCTGTACCGGTCCTGGGAGTGTTTGATGGGGACAGTGTAGAGTGAGCTTTACTCTGTATCTAACCCCGTGCTGTACCGGTCCTGGGAGTGTTTGATGGGGACAGTGTAGAGTGAGCTTTACTCTGTATCTAACCCCGTGCTGTACCTGTCCTGGGAGTGTTTGATGGGGACAGTGTAGAGGGAGCTTTACTCTGTATCTAACCCCGTGCTGTACCTGTCCTGGGAGTGTTTGATGGGGACAGTGCAGAGGGAGCTTTACTCTGTATCTAACCCCGTGCTGTACCTGCCCTGGGAGTGTTTGATGGGGACAGTGTAGAGGGAGCTTTACTCTGTGTCTAACCCCGTGCTGTACATGTCCTGGGAGTGTTTGATGGGGACAGTGTAGAGGGAGCTTCACTCTGTATCTAACCCCGTGCTGTACCTGTCCTGGGAGTGTTTGATGGGGACAGTGTAGAGGGAGCTTTACTCTGTATCTAACCCCGTGCTGTACCTGTCCTGGGAGTGTTTGATGGGGACAGTGTAGAGGGAGCTTTACTCTGTATCTAACCCCGTGCTGTACCTGTCCTGGGAGTGTTTGCTGGGGACAGTGTAGAGGGAGCTTTAGTCTGTATCTAACCCCGTGCTGTACCTGTCCTGGGAGTGTTTGATGGGGACAGTGTAGAGTGAGCTTTACTCTGTATCTAACCCCGTGCTGTACCGGTCCTGGGAGTGTTTGATGGGGACAGTGTAGAGGGAGCTTTACTCTGTATCTAACCCCGTGCTGTACCTGTCCTGGGAGTGTTTGATGGGGACAGTGTAGAGGGAGCTTTACTCTGTGTCTAACCCCGTGCTGTACCTGTCCTGGGAGTGTTTGATGGGGACAGTGTAGAGGGAGCTTTACTCTGTATCTAACCCCGTGCTGTACCTGTCCTGGGAGTGTTTGATGGGGACAGTGTAGAGGGAGCTTTGCTCTGTGTCTAACCCCGTGCTGTACCTGTCCTGGGAGTGTTTGATGGGGACAGTGTAGAGGGAGCTTCACTCTGTATCTAACCCCGTGCTGTACCTGACCTGGGAGTGTTTGATGGGGACAGTGTAGAGGGAGCTTTACTCTGTATCTAACCCCGTGCTGTACCTGTCCTGGGAGTGTTTGATGGGGACAGTGTAGATGGAGCTTTACTCTGTATCTAACCCCGTGCTGTACCTGTCCTGGGAGTGTTTGATGGGGACAGTGTAGAGGGAGCTTTACGCTGTATCTAACCCCGTGCTGTACCTATCCTGGGAGTGTTTGATGGGGACAGTGTAGAGGGAGTTTTACTCTCTATCTAACCCCGTGCTGTACCTGTCCTGGGAGTGTTTGATGGGGACAGTGTAGAGGGAGCTTTACTCTGTATCTAACCCCGTGCTGTACCTGTCCTGGGAGTGTTTGATGGGGACAGTGTAGCGGGAGCTTTACTCTGTATTTAACCCTGTGCTGTACCTGTCCTGGGAGTGTTTGATGGGGACAGTGTAGAGGGAGCTTCACTCTGTATCTAACCCTGTGCTGTACCTGTCCTGGGAGTGTTTGATGGGGACAGTGTAGAGGGAACTTTACTCTGTGTCTAACCCCGTGCTGTACCTGTCTTGGGAGTGTTTGATGGGGACAGTGTAGAGGGAGCTTCACTCTGTATCTAACCCCGTGCTGTACCTGTCCTGGGAGTGTTTGATGGGGACAGTGTAGCGGGAGCTTTACTCTGTATCTAACCCCGTGCTGTACCTGTCCTGGGAGTGTTTGATGGGGACAGTGTACAGGGAGCTTTACTCTGTATCTAACCCCGTGCTGTACCTGTCCTGGGAGTGTTTGATGGGGACAGTGTAGAGGGAGCTTTACTCTGTATCTAACCCCGTGCTGTACCTATCCTGGGAGTGTTTGATGGGGACAGTGTAGAGGGAGCTTTACTCTCTATGTAACCCCGTGCTGTACCTGTCCTGGGAGTGTTTGGTGGGGACAGTGTAGAGGGAGCTTTACTCTGTATCTAACCCCGTGCTGTACCTGTCCTGGGAGTGTTTGATTGGTCAGTGTAGAGGGAGCTTTACTCTGTATCTAACCCCGTGCTGTACCTGTCCTGGGAGTGTTTGATGGGGACAGTGTAGAGGGAGCTTTACTCTGTATCTAACCCCGTGCTGTACCTGTCCTGGGAGTGTTTGATGGGGACAGTGTAGAGGGAGCTTTACTCTGTATTTAACCCTGTGCTGTACCTGTCCTGGGAGTGTTTGATGGGGACAGTGTAGAGGGAGCTTCACTCTGTATCTAACCCTGTGCTGTACCTGTCCTGGGAGTGTTTGATGGGGACAGTGTAGAGGGAACTTTACTCTGTGTCTAACCCCGTGCTGTACCTGTCCTGGGAGTGTTTGATGGGGACAGTGTAGAGGGAGCTTCACTCTGTATCTAACCCCGTGCTGTACCTGTCCTGGGAGTGTTTGATGGGGACAGTGTAGCGGGAGCTTTACTCTGTATCTAACCCCGTGCTGTACCTGTCCTGGGAGTGTTTGATGGGGACAGTGTACAGGGAGCTTTACTCTGTATCTAACCCCGTGCTGTACCTGTCCTGGGAGTGTTTGATGGGGACAGTGTAGAGGGAGCTTTACTCTGTATCTAACCCCGTGCTGTACCTATCCTGGGAGTGTTTGATGGGGACAGTGTAGAGGGAGCTTTACTCTCTATGTAACCCCGTGCTGTACCTGTCCTGGGAGTGTTTGATGGGGACAGTGTAGAGGGAGCTTTACTCTGTATCTAACCCCGTGCTGTACCTGTCCTGGGAGTGTTTGATGGGTCAGTGTAGAGGGAGCTTTACTCTGTATCTAACCCCGTGCTGTACCTGTCCTGGGAGTGTTTGATGGGGACAGTGTAGAGGGAGCTTTACTCTGTATCTAACCCTGTGCTGTACCTGTCCTGGGAGTGTTTGATGGGGACAGTGTAGATGGAGCTTTACTCTGTATCTAACCCCATGCTGTACCTGTCCTGGGAGTGTTTGATGGGGACAGTGTAGCGGGAGCTTTACTCTGTATCTAACCCCGTGCTGTACCTGTCCTGGGAGTGTTTGATGGGGACAGTGTAGAGGGAGCTTTACTCTGTATCTAACCCCGTGCTGTTCCTGTCCTGGGAGTGTTTGATGGGTCAGTGTAGAGGGAGCTTTACTCTGTATCTAACGCCGTGCTCTCTCCCACCCCGTCCCTTCCTGGCTGAGTGCTGTGCACCCTGTGGACACACCCTGTTACATTATACAAACGCTTCCTCCCGTTCTCTTGCCGATGTCTCCCTTGGGAAGTCGGATGCAGGTGAATTCTCGTATGCTCCGCCCGCAGGCCGATTTCCCGACCACAGTCGGACTGCTGAACCATGAGGAGGCCGCCATGGATATCGACGGGGAGAAAGATGTCAAGTCGGGGAAGACGTACTACATCGACACCAACTCCCTCCACGTCCCTCGCGAGGGCGTGGAGGTCATCTCACCTCTGAAAAACGCAATGAGTGAGTGAGTGAGTGACTATCGGAGGGGAGTCGAGGGGAGGGAAGGGGGGTGGGTTGGGAGTTGATAGCCACAGGCTCAGCTTCATTCGACCCCCCCCCCCCTCCCCTCTTCCTCAGCCACTGTGTGGGGCGGGGCCTCTGGCGATTGTTCCAAGGGGGCATTGTTCAGGGGGTTGAGCTATTCCTCTGTGATGGGGTAGGGGGGGGGGGCATGGCAGCTGGACCCTAACTCCACCCCCTTTGGCGATCAGGGTTAATCCAGAGATGGCTCGGGCCTTCATCGTGTTTTATGCCTAACCTAGAGTTGACCTCCAACCCCGTCAGAACACGAGCAGGTGTCCTCTGTTGTCCATTGTAGAACGATCCACAGCACAGAAGGAGGCCATTTGCCCCCTGCATGCCTGTGCCAACCCACCTCCGCCCCCCCCCCCCCTCTTTCAGGCAGTGTCCTTGAGGCTTTAAGGGCAGGAACACGATACCATGTAATGGTCACAGTAATATTCTGCTGCTAAAATGAGGTGGCGTGCCCCCTTCAGGTCACAACGGCTAGCTTGCTGCGAAGTAAATACCGACGGAGGTCATCTGGAGTTTAATTGACTTTTTGTATGCTTG
>NC_092737.1:19329498-19339498 GCF_047496885.1 Scyliorhinus torazame
GCCGGTCCGGAGCCTTGATCGTTCTCTGGGATCGACGAAGTGGAGCCGGCGATGTTGGTCGAAGTTGACTCCGGGAGCGTGCCGAAATCCTCTTCCTCAACGGGGGTGGGCAGGGGGAGGACGGACGGTCCTAGAGGGGGGGTGATGGGGGTGGCGGGGGAGGGGAGGGAGGCGCCGGGGGCGACGGGGGTGGTGTGGGGGCGGGACCTGCTGGTGCCAGGCCCCTGAGGGAGACGGTATCCTGGCGGCCGTCGGGGAACGCCACGTAGGCGTACTGTGGGTTTGCGTGGAGCAGGTGCACCCTTTCCACCAACGGGTCCGCCTTGTGGAGCCGCACATGTTTATGGAGAAGCACGGTTCCCGGAGCTGCGAGCCAAGTTGGGAGCGATACCCCGGATGTGGACTTCCTGGGGAAGGCAGAAAGACGTTCGTGTGGTGTACTGTTAGTAGCAGTGCAGAGTAATGAGCGAATGGAATGTAGTGCATCAGGGAGGACCTCTTGCCAGCGGGAGACCGGGAGATTTCTGGACCGTAGGGCCAGCTGGACGGCCCTCCAAACCGTCCCATTCTCCCGCTCTACCTGCCCGTTTCCCCGGGGGTTGTAGCTCGTCGTCCTGCTGGAGACAATACCCCTGCTGAGCAGGAACTGACGCAGCTCATCGCTCCTGAATGAGGATCCCCTGTCACTGTGGATGTAGGCGGGGAAGCCGAACAGAGTGAAGATAGAATTAAGGGCTTTAATGACGGCGGCAGACGTCATGTCGGGGCATGGGACGGCGAAGGGAAACCGGGAGTATTCATCGATCACACTGAGGAAATATGTGTGACGATCGGTGGAGGGGAGGGGGCCTTTGAAATCCACGCTGAGGCGTTCAAAGGGGCGGGAGGCCTTCACCAGGTGCGCGTGGTCCAGCCGGTAGAAGTGCGGTTTGCACTCCGCACAGACCTGGCAGTCCCTGGTGATCGTCCTTACTTCCTCGACGGAGTAGGGCAAATTTTGTGCCTTAATGAAGTGGTACAACCGAGTGACCCCTGGGTGACAAAGGCTGTCGTGTAGGGCCCGGAGTTGGTCTACCTGTGCGCTGGCACATGTACCTCGGGAGAGGGCGTCTGGGGGCTCGTTGAGTTTACCGGGGCGATACTTAATCTCGTAATTATAGGTGGAGAGCTCGATTCTCCACCGCAAGATTTTGTCATTTTTGATCTTGCCCCGCTGTGTGTTGTTGAACGTGAAGGCTACCGACCGTTGGTCCGTAAGGAGAGTGAATCTCCTGCCGGCCAGATAATGCCTCCAATGTCGCACAGCCTCAACGACAGCCTGGGCCTCCTTTTCGACGGATGAGCGCCGAATTCCGGAGGCATGGAGGGTGCGGGAAAAGAATGCCACGGGCCTGCCTGCCCGGTTGAGGGTGGCGGCAAGGGCGACGTCTGATGCGTCGCTTTCTACTTGGAAAGGAAGTGTTTTGTCTACAGTGCGCATTGTGGCCTTGGCAATATCAGCTCTGATCCGGGCGAATGCCTGTTGGGCCTCGGCCGTCAGGGGGAAATGAGTGGACTGTATGAGTGGGCGGGCCTTGTCCGCTTAGTTTGGGACCCACTGTGCGTAATACGAGAAGAACCCCAGGTAGCGTTTGAGGGCCTTGGGGCAGTGGGGGAGGGGGAGCTCCATGAGGGGGGGCATGCGGTCGGGATCGGGCCCCAGAACTCCATTCTGGACCACGTAGCCGAGGATGGCTAGGCGGTTTGTGCGGAACACACACTTCTCCTTGTTGTAGGTGAGGTTGAGGAGAGTGGCGGCGCGGAGGAATTTAGCGAGGTTGGCGTCGTGGTCCTGCTGGTCATGACCGCAGATGGACACATTGTCTAGGTACGGAAACGTGGCCCGCAAGCCGTACCGGTCGACCATTCGGTCCATCTCCCTTTGGAAGACCAAAACCCCATTGGTGACGCCGAAGGGGACCCTAAGGAAGTGATATAGCCGGCCGTCTGCCTCGAAGGCGGTGTATGTATGGTCCGATTTACGGATGGGGAGCTGGTGGTAAGCGGATTTCAGGTCCACCGTTGAGAAGACCCGGTACTGTGCAATCTGGTTAACCATGTCAGATATGCGTGGGAGGGGGTACGCGTCGAGCTGCGTGTACCTGTTGATGGTCTGGCTGTAGTCCACGACCATTCGGTTTTTCTCCCCAGACTTAACCACGACCACTTGAGCTCTCCAGGGGCTGTTGCTGGCCTCGATGACTCCTTCCCGAAGCAACCGCTGGACCTGATGAAGGCCTTATCCTGGGTGCTGTACCGTCTGCTCCTGGTGGCGACGGGTTTGCAATCTGGAGTTAGATTGGCAAAAAGGGAAGGAGGATCGACCTTTAGGGTCGCGAGGCCGCACACAGTGAGGGGTGGCAAGGGTCCGCCGAATTTAAGGGTCAGGCTCTGGAGGTTGCACTGGAAGTCCAGGCCGAGGATAAGTGCAGCGCAGAGGTTAGGGAGGACGTAGAGGCGAAAACCGTGGAACTCTACGCCTTGGACTGTGAGCCTGACCGTGCAGTACCCCCGGATCGCTACGAGCCGTGGTTGATCGTCGGGTAGTGAGGCGGCCGTTGAGTTGGGGTCCTGAAACGCCGCTGGTCTCCATGTGCTGCGGGGTGGACATGTTGGCGGCGCACGGAGGTCCTGGGGATTACAAAATGGCGGCGCCCATGGAACGCACGTTGCGGGGGTGGAGCAAGATGGCGGCGCCCATGAAACGCACGTGTTGTGCGGGGGAAAGATGGCGGCGCCCATTGCTCGCACATGGCCTGGGGACGAGAGGAGGATAGCGGCGCCCATTGTCCGTGACCGGGGGGGGGGGGGGGGGGGGCGACCGCGGCCGCTGAGCGGGCCTGGCACACCGCTGCGTAGTGGCCCTTCTTCCCGCAGGCCTTACAAAGGGCAGCGCGGGCCGGGCAGCGTTGGCGGGGCTGTCTTTGCTGGCCGCAAAAATATCATCGGGGCCCCCCGGAGATCACTGGCGTACCGGGTGGGTAGCGCCCCCGCTGGGGCGGCTGCCTGTGGGGCACATGAAGCGTAGGAGGAGTGGGCCGCGCGGTTGGGGGCGTAGGACTGGACATTGCGCAGGGTGACCGTCATGGAAAGCGCTAGTGTTTTAGTCTCTGCGAGGTCGCGCGTGGCCCCTTCTAGGAGCCGCTGCCTGATAACATCGGACCCAATCCCAGTTACAAAAGCGTCCCGCATAAGGAGATCTGGGTGCTCCTTAGCTGTAACGTCCTGGCAGTCACAGTCCCAAACTAGTGGGATCAGGGCCTTCCAGAAGTCCTCGATTGACTCACCGGGTAGTTGAGTACGCGTTGCGAGCACGTGTCTGGCGAAGAGCGTGTTCATTTTCTGCTCATAATTGTCTTTGAGCCGAGTCATGACAATATTTACATTGTCATGTTTCTTTTATACATTGTGGAGTGTTAATGGCCCAGACCGAGGGGGGTTTACACTGTTCCCCGCCCCTCGGTGTACATTTGCTGGAAAGACTTTACACAGTGGTCTTTCCCCATTGCGCCTTGGCGGCAGCTGCCCCAAGCTTGAGTGCGTCCCTCAGCACGTAGTCCTGGACCTTGGAATGTGCCAGTCTGCAACACTCGGTCGAGGACAGCTCTTTGCACTGGAAGATCAGCAAGTTTCGGGCAGACCAAAGAGCGTCTTTCACCGAGTTGATGACCTTCCAGCAGCAGTTGATGTTTGTCTCGGTGTGTGTCCCTGGAAACAGTCCGTAGAGCACAGAGTCCTGTGTCACAGAGCTGCTCGGGATGAACCTTGACAAGTACCACTGCATCTCTCTCCAGACCTTCTTTGCAAAGGCACATTCCACAAGGAGGTGGGTGACCGTCTCGTTTCCCCCACAGCCACTCCGAGGGCAGCGTGCAACGGCGCTGAGCCTTCGGGTGTGCATGAAGAATCTGACAGGGAGGGCCCTTCTCACCACCAGCCAAGCTAGGTCTTGGTGCTTGTTTGTAAGTTCTGGTGATGAGGCGTTCTGCCAGATGACTCTGACAGTCTGCAACTACTTGGAGCGTTCCGCGGCAATGAGGCCAGGCCCATCCTGCATAACACCAGGGACAGGTAGAACCTCAGTATGTAGTGACACTTGGTGTTTGCATACTGGGGGTCCACGCACAGCTTGATGCAGCTGGACACAAAGGTGGCCAACAGGATGAGGGAGGCGTTGGGTACGTTCCGCCCTCCCTTCTCCACAGGTTTGTACATGGTGTCCCTTCGGACACGGTCCATCTTGGATCTCCAGATGAATTTGAAGATGGCTCGGGTGACTGCTGCGGCGTAGGGTCGGGTTATGGGCCAGACCTTCGCCACGTGCAGTAGCACCGAGAGCACCTCACACCTGATGACCAGGGTTTTGCCCGCAGTGGAGAGGGAGCGTTGCTCCCACCAGCCCAGTTTCTGTCTTACCTTGGCGATGCGCTCCTCCCAGTTTTTGGTGCACGCGCCAGTCGCCCCGAACCATATCCCCAACATCGTCAGGTAATCTGACCTGACAGTGAAGGGGACAAAGGACCGGTCGGCCCAGTTCCCAAAGAACATGGCCTCGCTCTTGCCGCGGTTTACCTTGGCTCCCGAGGCCAGTTCAAACTGGTCGCCGGCGGTCAAGAGCCTGCGCACAGACGCAGGATCCGAGCAGAAGACGGCGACCTCGTCCATGTACAGGGAGGCCTTGACTTGCACGCCTCCGCTGCCTGGGATCGTCACTCCTCTTATACCCGGATCCTTCCTGATGGACTCGGCAAAGGGTTCCATGCAGCACACAAACAGGGCAGAGGAAAGAGGGCAGCACTGCCCGACTCCGGATTTGATCTGGAACCGTTCTGATCCCCACCCATTGATTGAGACTGCGCTGTAGATGTTTGTGTAGAGCAGTTTGATCCAATTGTGAATTCCCTTCCCAAACCCCATTTTGGAGAGCACATCCATCATGTAGAACATAGAGCATTACAGCGCAGTACAGGCCCTTCGGCCCTCTATGTTGCGCCAACCTGTGAAACCACTCTAAAGCCCATCTACACTATTCCCTTATCGTCCATATGTCTATCCAATGACCATTTGAATGCCCTTAGTGTTGGCGAGTCCACTACTGTTGCAGGCAGGGCATTCCACGCCCTTACTGCTCTCTGAGTAAAGAACCTACCTCTGACATCTGTCCTATATCTATCTCCCCTCAATTTAAAGCTATGTCCCCTCGTGCTAGACATCACCATCCGAGGAAAAAGGCTCTCACTGTCCACCCTATCCAATCCTCTGGTCATCTTGTACGCTTCTATTAAGTCATCTCTTAACCTTCTTCTCTTTAACGAAATAGCCTCAAGTCCCTCAGCCTTTCCTCATAAGATCTTCCCTCCATTCCAGGCAACATCCTGGTAAATCTCCTCTGCACCCTTTCCAATGCTTCCACATCCTTCCTATAATGCGGCGACCAGAACTGCACGCAATACTCCAAATGCGGCCGCACCAGAGTTTTGTACAGCTGCAACATGACCTCATAGCACATCACAGGGGCTGGTTTAGCACAGTGGGCCAAACAGCTGGCTTGCATTGCAGAACAAGGCCAGCAGCGCGGGTCCAACTCCCGCACCGACCTCCCCGACCAGGCGCCGGAATGTGGCGACTAGGGGCTCCTCACAGTAACTTCATTGAAGCCTACTTGTGACAATAAGCTGTTATTCTCGGGGCTGGTTTAGCACAGAGCTAACTGATGGAAACTATAGTAAAATCTCACACTGAAAGCACAGTTTGAAGAGCAGCAAGGTGCTGGACACCCGTCTGTAATAAAGAATCTATTTCTCTTTTACTTATTTATTTTTAACCCCTGCCTTCCCCTCGGTGTTTGTCTGTCTGTATATACACTGCAGATTTCATTCCAGCTCTGGTTATAAACAAACAGTAATTGTGTTTAAAATTATAACCGTGGAGGACTGTAACTTTTGGACAGCCGAGAGCCAAAGTCTTTTCCAAGAATTATTGGTTAATTCACCCATGTTGCGACCCAGGGGCCTGTGGGGCCCGAATTGACCGCGCGCTAGCCCAGGGTGTCGCAACACAAGCTCCTTGCTCGTGTCCTCGATGCCAGGATTAATAAAGCTCAGGGAAGCATATGCTTTAATAGCCACTTTATGCGATATTCTGTCAAAAGCCTTCTCTCGGTCAAGGCTGATGAGGCAGGTGTCCACCCTCCTGTCCTGCACGTAGGCGATCGTATCCCTGAGTAGCACGAGGCTATCAGAGATCTTCCTACCAGGTACAGCACAGGCCTGGTCAAGGTGGATCACCGACTCCAGAGCAGACCTGACCCGATTGGCGATGACCTTGGCTAGAATTTTACAATCCACGTTGAACAGTGAAATGGGGCGCCAATTTCGAATTTCTTCCCTTTCCCCCTTCTGCATGTAGATGAGGATGATGATGCCTTTCCTCATGGACTCTGACATGTTGCCTTCCAGAAGCATACTCTCATACACTTCCAGCAGGTCTGGGCCCATCCAGTCCCACAGAGCCGAATACAACTCAACCGGTAAGCCGTCGCTTCCGGGAGTTTTACCCTTTTCGAAGGACTTGGCGGCCTTTGTCAGCTCTTCCAGAGTTAGCGGTTTGTCCAGGTTTTCCCGCTCGCTGTCGCCTAAGACCTCCGTGATAGATGACAGGAAGGTCTGGGAAACAGTGCTATCTGTTGGCTTCAGGTCATACAGTCCGGCATAAAAGGATTGGCTGATCCTCAGGATGTCAGACTGCGATGACTTTACAGAGCCATCGTCTTCCTTCAGGCTGCTGATCACAGAGGTCTCTCTGTGCACCTTTTGGAAGAAGAAGCGTGAGCACTTTTCGTCCTGCTCCACGGAGCGGACTCTGGAACGGATCACCTTGGAGGCCTCCGAGGTGTAGAGCGAGTGGAGACTCAAAGAGGGGTTTCACGGTTCTCCAACCTTTGTAATCCCTCTTGAGTTCCTCGAGGTTCTCAGGGGTCAGCAGTTTTACATTCAGCTTCCATGTCCCCCTGCCCGCCCCCTGGTCTTCCTGCAGGTGGCAGTCGGCCAGTAGGAGGCGGTGGTCAGAGAAGAACCACCGGCTTAACATCGGTGGACCTGACCGTGAAAGTACGGGCACAAAGAAGTCTATCCTGGAGCGGACGGACCCGTCTGGCCGTGACCATGTGTATCTACGCTGCGCTCCGCCTGCAGGGTTGCTGCAGACGTCGAGCAGCTTGGCGTCTTTTACCGTTTCCATCAGGAGCCTGGACGTAGCGTCTAGTTTGCTGTCGGCTCTGCCGGATCGTCCAGCCGCATCGATGATGCAGTTGAAGTCACCGCCCAGGATGACCGGCTTGGAGGTGGCCAACAGCAGCGGGAGTTGCTGAAGGACTGCCCGGCGCTCACTCCTTACGGCCGGGGCGTACACGTTAATGAGTCTGAGAGGGGCGTTTCTGTATTCGACGTCTGCTACGAGGAGGCGCCCGCCCACCACCTCCTTAACGTCGGAGATGGTGAAGTTGCCTCCCCGCAGCAGAATACCCAGGCCGGAGGAGCGGCAGTCGTTTCCTCCTGACCAGATGGATGGCCCGTGTGACCACCAGCTCGACCAGAGCCTGTAGTTGCTGAGGTGCGGAATTCCGCACTCCTGCAGGAACAGTAGGTCAGCTTTCACGTTTGCTAAGTAGCCGAGTGTGGCTACTCACCGCAAAGTGTCTTTGATGCTTCGCACATTAACAGATGCAATTTTAAACCCCGTTTTAAAAAGGTAGATTTACCAGTCTCGGTGTCCAGAGTCTATGCAGTTGGCTGTTCCAGCTGTTGGATGTTCCCCAGCATGCCCGTGGTGGCCGCAAACTGTTGCACAGTTGCAGGGCTGAGAAAGCTGTCCTGGTCCGCACTGGGCCCGTGAACCCGACGGGGATGCATTGGGGGGGGGGGGGGGGGGGGGGTGTAGCCCTGGCGTCCGTTGTGGCAGTCAGTGGGTGTTGGGGTTGCAGGCCGGTCTCCGTCTGGGTTGTTGCTGCTCGGGGGTTGGTCTGTGACCTTGTTTTCAATGCCGGGCGTTTGGTGTCCGTTGGTCATATTGCTGTTCCCATCCACCAGAGGTTGATGATCTTGGTGTGCTTTATTTCCTTCCCTGCTGTGGTGTCATTGTCGATGGAGGGTGGGTGTATGAACCTCCTCTCTGGTCGCCTTTTGGACTCCGCCGCTGAGGATGTGGGCGTACGTCGCCCCGCGTTTCAGGCCGGCCCTGTAAAGGTGGCTGGCCTCCCCACACAGGTTGCCGCACACGTCTCCCTTGCAGTCCTTAGTCATGTGTCCCTCCTGCCTGCAGTTTTTGCAGAAGGTGACATTGCAGTTGGCGGCAATGTGCCCGTTTTGCCACAGGTGCGGCATACACGTGGCTGCCCCACGTAGTAGAGGTAGCCCCGATTTCCTCCAATGGCGAAACTGGAGGGGGGGGGATGCGGGATGGTTCCGTCGCCGTCCGTTCTCAGAGTCACCTTGATCTGGTGCTCGCTTGTCCAGATGCCGAAGGTGTCCTTCAGTTGCACGCTGTCACTTTTCAGCTCGACGTACCTGGCGAGGAACGTGAGCACATCAGACACGGGGATGTGGGGGTTGTACCTGTGCAGTGTACCAACCCGGTTTTGCTGCAACGGTAGCGTAAACAGAGACTCCGCAGTCAGGATCGACAGGGGGCTCTGGTTACCTTTTTCCCTGAACACGTTCAAGAATTTGATGCAAGCTGCGACACTCTTGAAGGTGACGTCAAAATATCCATTGTTGGGGAAGTCTTGCAAGCAGAAGATATCTGTTGCTTGAAACCCGCAGCACTCGAGCAGCATCCGCTTCACGAAGAAATTGCGGTCCACAGGTGACTCCCCTTCCGACTTCTTCACTGTAACTTGGACAGTGTTTCGCACTCCCCAGCCTGGTGGTCGGGATGCAGCTGCAGCCATAGCTCACACGTTGAGTCTAAACTGTATCGGCGTTAGGCCGAAACCAGAGGCTTCGATCAGCATGTAGATCCACCAATAGCAGCAGAGCTCTAAACGTTTCCTCTTCGACGACTTCAGTCCCTCCGTGTTCTCCAATCCACGATCGACATCGAACTCCTCAGCTTCCCTGGATCAAATATACACTTGATCTTAGCCAAAAGGCCGAGAAGCTTTATTAGTATCAGATGTGTGGCCTCCCACAGCAGCTGACGAAATGGCTGCGAGCTGGAGGCCACGCATATTTATAACGGCTCCTGGGCGGAGCTGGCATGCAGGGGCCCAGGTGAACCTGTATTGCAGGTTCTACCGTACAACCCTTAATATAAGAACACAGTGGTTTACCACAGTGCCTATCTCTCTCTTTCTGTCTCTGTCTCTCTCTTGTCATAATAGACACCAGTATATCATGGTGAGGACACACACTGATGGACACACAGTGGGACCAATCAGCATACACAACACCGCAGCCAATCGCCAGTGAGAGCACACGCACTATAAACCCAGGGGACAGGAGAGTTCCCGCTCATTCGAGTAGCAGCCAGCTAGGAGCACATAGCTCACAGCCTGCAACACAGACATTCACCATGTGCTGAGTGCATCGACTGGTTAGGACTAGGCAAAGGTCTTTAGTTAAAGCTGGTATCGTGTTAACCCACAGTCAGAGTGTGTTACACAGTTAATGGTTTAATAAAATAGTGTTGCACTATTTCAAGTGTTGGTGACCTGTATGTGATCCAGAACACCCAACACATCATCTCTCTCTCTCTCTCTCTCTCTCTCTCTCTGTCTCTCTCTCTCTCCCTCTCTCTGCCTCTCTCTCTCTCTGCCTCTCTCTCTCTCACTCTCTCTGTGCCTCTCTCTCTCTCTCTGCCTCTCTCTCTCTGTCTCCCTCTCTCTGTCTCCCTCTCTCTCTCTCCCTCTCTCTCTGCCTCTCTCTCTGTCTCTGCCTCTCTCTCTGCCTTTCTCTCTCTCTCT